>NC_044495.1:33227210-33232210 GCF_902362185.1 Chanos chanos | reverse complement strand
ATGGTCACATGTCACCTAAATGACAGGTTTCACTGGAAAAAACACCTCCAAGAATATTTATTTCTGTCTTCTAGGCAGTTTTTACATGGGCTGAATTTTTTTTTTACTTTGCCAGGTTTAGTAAATGTGACTGAAACACTTTTTCTCACTCAGACAACATTATGAGATTGAGAGATTAACTTAATTAGCGGTGCTTTTTTTCCATCCTTTTTTTCTAGTACTGTTGGGAAAGATGTTTAATTTGACATCAGGTGTAGCCTGGCAAAGACGCTGCCAGACTGAATTAGTCTCTGTGCTAATAAACTATCTCAGACCCTCTGTCTAACCTGCACTGACAGGAGACAGCGCCAGCATGCTTAAATTCAACAGATAACTAATTAGTTTGTGTGGTGTGATATGGTGTGTTGAATGTGTGTGTGTGTGTGTGTGTGTGTGTGTGTGTGTGTGGGTGTGTGTGTGTGTGTGCATGTGTGTGCGTGTGCCTAAAGTAAAGGTGGAGAAAATTAGATGATGAGTTCATTAGATAATGTTCACCTGGATAATGTGTATGCATGAGAGTACATGCATGTGTGTGTGTGTGTGTGTGTGAGAGAGAGAGAGAGAGAGAGAGAGAGACAGACAGACAGACAGAGAGAAAAAGAGAATTCAGGGGTGGATCACATACCATTGACCTGCAGGGTGTGTGACTGAGAGAGAGAGAGCGAGAGAGAGAGAGAGAGACAGACAGAGAGAAAAAGAGAATTCAGGGGTGGATCACATACCATTGACCTGCAGGGTGTGTGACTGAGAGAGAGAGAGAGAGAGAGACAGAGAGAAAAAGATAATTCAGGGGTGGATCACATACCATTGACCTGCAGGGTGTGTGTCTGAGAGAGCTGCTCGTATCCGTCAGCATGGCAGCTGTAGTTTCCCATGTGAGTGGTAGTCACCTTGGTAATGTACAGAGATCCATCATCACCAAAATCCTGCCAGACACAAACACAAATGACACTGTCACAAACACTCTCCTACACACACACACACACACACACACACACACGCACAAACACACACAAAAACCATCACATCACACAATGCCATTGTGTTGATGCTCAGAGGTCATAATACACTCCAACACAATCAGGACAAATGTAAAACACAGATCACTCATCTGCAAATCAAAGTATGGAAGCCAAATTACGAGCCATGCTTGGGTGCAGATGAGATGAATGGATGTAGTGCTGAAACTTTCAGTGGCAACAAAGAGCCAGAGAAACCAGTGAAAAGAGACTAATCAATAGAAACATATTGAAACAGAAATCTGCACCAGTCTGTGCTCTAGGCTATCATTAAGCCAGTCCTCATTAAACCTACAGATGACATCAACGAACAAAAGCAATTAGGACACTAAACACAGGAGAAATTTTAGATGAAATATGGTCTTCTTCACATGCTACTGTCCCCTGAAAACTCAGTCTTTTAATAGATAATTGACAATATTTTGGATCCGTTCTATATGTCTAATCCATATCTTCCATCTAATCATGTTATAAAAGCATGCTCATTCTTCAGTGAGAGACGAGAAGACTGAATCTGCAAAAGCACAAAAGAAAAGGTTTGATGAATCCTCTTCAAAACAAAAAGCACCAGAGACTCTGAAGACAAACTAGAGTCGAATCGATTCGTGCGGTTAAAAAACCAAAACTGGAGAAAAATGTTGAGGTTTTGCGATATGCCTCTGTGAAAGAAAGAATGAGAAAAAAAAAGAAAAGAAGAAGAAAGTGCTGTGTCAGATAGAAAGAGGAAAATACAAAGTTACAGTGCAAAAATAAATCAACTAAAATACTGACGGAAGCCTTGAAGCTAATGTATTCATACACAATGTGCAAAGTGCAACAGACCTGAAATAACCAGGCTTGGCAGTCATTAAGGCACATACACACAACTCTTTTCTTTTTTTTTCAAAGCGTTTTGGCATTTCTCCATGGAGCATTTTTCCATTCTTTTCGCATTCTGATTAGATCTATTAATTTCAATTTGATTAAGCTGCATTAGCCTGGGAAAACTGGGGTGACAGCAAGATTGAAAATCTTTTTGAATGATTCTTTTCACTCGTTCGGGGTTTTTTTTTTTGTTGTTTTTTTTTTCTCGGCTAATCTGGCTCAGGGATTGTAATTCTGTTCACAGGATGTAGAGTATTTCTTCAGAGCTTTCAACTGAAATGGGAGGGGAGAGAGAGAGAGAGAGAGAGAGAGAGAGAGAGAGAGGGAGAGAGGGAGGGGGAGAGACAGAGAAAGAGAGAGAGGGATTGAGAGAGAGAGAGAATTAGAGAGACAGAATGGACACTGACAATGACACACTTTGTGAGGATGAAGAACAGTGTGTACCCTGTGCTGGCTCTACTGCATTTACACCCTAGTCTGACTCAACAGGCAACAAACGACTTGTGAATAAATGGTCACATTCACCCGTCTCTACTCACTTATACCACAAGCACACACTAAACATGGAATGATGGACAAGCATTTTTCTCTCTCTCTCTCTCTTTTGCTTTGTTTCTCTCTCATCGCTTCCTCACTCTGTGTATCTGTCCAGAATTTTTTTTTTTCCACTGGTAGTGACTAATCTTGTTAACTGCAAAAAATGATAATGTTAATCAGGATTAATCACAATTAAGAATTTGGTGAGAACGTAATTAAGGCTGTTTTTATTTAATAAAAGCTGGTTGTTGGTGTCATGTATTTTCACTGAGGTAAAAGAAAACAAAGATAATCTGCCTCATATGTTTTTATGATTATAACAGTCTGGTGGCTTGTGAAGTCCACATTCAGACAGAGTAGCTTGTCACATTCCAGCAGTTCTTATCTCACATGTATCATCATCCAAATGCTCTGCTTTGGTTCCTCAAATTCAATGCACTGCAGTGAAAAATCACATTCGATAGAGATAAATTTGATGTCCAGTTTTATCCACCTGGTCTGTTTTGTCCGTCTGGACTTTTTTAAATTCAATTTTCTGATGGACTGTGTTAGTAACTACCTCTCTAACAGGAGTGTCCCGTCACAGGACAAAAACACAGCTATGGGAGACTGTACTCATTTATGAGGGTTGCAAAGAGTGCTATACGTGTAGTAATTGGTATACACTGTATTTATAAACAGACTGTATTTTTTGAAATAGCCTACAGCTGTATTTATGTTAACACCGTAATACTGACATGGTTAGCCATCGTACCAATGTTTCCCAACATAGCTCTTTACCAATCCTAATACACTGCATTTGACACCTATGACACCTCTTTTAATAGTAACAGTGGAGGGACACCCATAGCACATCCATAGCTCACCCATATTACACATATGCTAGAATACAGAAGAGAGACAGGTTTTGTGTGCATACAGTGTCATGTATAATGGAAGGCAAAACTTTGGGAAGGTGCTGAGTCCTATAAAGCAGATGCAGGTCCTGGGTGTTTGTATACAGTAATATAGTGTTGAAGGCCATGAGAGTGTGGCCCTAAAAGAGCCTTGAGAAGTGATGGCATATTTTGGCCCATGGCTTAGAGTGCACTTTGTCACCTCTCTAAATGAAAAATGAATGGAGAAGATATGAATCTCACAGGCTGGAACGGGACTAACCGGTGGCTACTGACCTCTCTCTCTCCTCTCTCTCTCTCACTCCCCCTCTCTCTCCCTGTCCTTCTCTCTCTCTCTTCCCCCAAGCTCCATTTTCCCTTCTACTCTCCTTTCCCTCTCCTCTCCTCTTTTCTCTCTCTCTTCTCCTCTCCTTTCCTTAACAAGAACACATACTATAGTAAGGGAGTGTGAGAGGAAGAGAAGGGGAAAGAACAGAGGAGAGGAGGACAAGGCAAATGAGTATTAATAGAAGTCAGTTTCTCTTGAGGCCCATTTACACTCCCCCTCTCATTTTCCTTCATCCCTCTGTCCCCACCACCCGACCCCCCATCCCAATTCCCTCTCTCTCTCTCTCTCTCTCTCTCTCTCGCTCTCCATGACCGAGCGTCCGTCCAAGTGGCAGCAGCCGCATCCTGCATGACTGCGTCCTGCATAGCCCCAGAGAACAGACACGCTTACGGAACGGCAGGCAAAGTCATCTAGCCTAACCTTCAGTGTGAGACCTGGTGCATGGAGCCCAGGCCCTAACCAGTGACCTCTGACTCTGTGTGTGAATGGCAGTGCCTTAGTGCCGTGCCAGGGCTGATTAGCTTCAGGGGCTTATCAGTATGGAGGCTGACAGGTGCACAGACCTCAGGGGCATTGACCTACCTGAGAGGGCATCTGTGAAAAGGAAATGAATTTCAAACAGCATCAGATCAGTTGCACACAGCAAAACAATCATATCAGAATGGCAAGCAGACACAGTCGAAATATACATCACACAGCACACAGTGGAATCAATTCCCAAAAGATCTGAATTCAGTTTAAGGCCTTTGTGATGAATTATGCGCTTGAGTTACATCTTAAGGCAAAAACTGGGAAAAAATCAGATAAAAGTGTAATAGATAAAATATTACATTGTGAAAACAAATGTCATGATATTTCAGCATTCAAGGTAGCACTGACTGGCAAAACAATTTGGTTAATATTCACTTTAAGACTTCCACTTATTACATTAACCTTCCAGATGTTGTTTCACAGTTTTGATTAATTAGTACATAATTCTTCTTTTTCCACATTAAGAGTAATATATGAGTTGTTCAGGGATCACAAGAGCCTCCAGTCTGTCGTCTCGGTCGAATTAAGTTCACATAAAAAAAAAAGAAACAAGTTTTCCTGACTTTACTTTGTTTGTTCAGACATGTTGAAGTTTTTGGATACTTTGGATACAAAGAGAGGAAGCACCCCCCCCCTCCCCCTTCTCATTCTCCAGTGTGCCCACTCTTAGTATGCAAGTCATTTTCATGTTCCTTAGTCCCCTGTCCTCCACAGAAAAAAAAGTCTAAATGTGTAAGAGGCTGCATGCAGTGATGCAACAATCAGCAACCCTCATTTTTTCCCCCG
>NC_044495.1:33199710-33222210 GCF_902362185.1 Chanos chanos | reverse complement strand
AAAATAAGAGAGCACAGGTCAAAGCAATCTCACAGTCTCTAATCTACAGATGATATACAGACAAACAGACCCACACACACACAAACACACACACACACACACACATATACACACGCACGCAGACAAGCATGCACTGAGTGATCATTTATGAGACACAATGTTCCTTATGCGCAGGGTCACTCATACTGACAGTTAATGAGCATATTGTTGCCACCCCCAGAGAAACCAGCTATCCACTCATCACATTACATAACACACACACACGCACGCACGCACGCACACACGCAAGCACGCACGCACGCACACACGCAAGCACGCACGCGCGCACACACACACAGCAGTGGCGCATAGCACTGTCTTCACAAGGTAATGAGCATGGTGATGAACAAGAAAGCCTAACTCAATTTGTTGTGCTCCTGAGGGCATAAAATGGAAATCCTGATGAAAGGGTTTGTACAGAGGGGCCCCTGATTGAGCAGGACCAGGGGAATCCAGAACTAGAGCAGAACCTCACTTAAGGAACACTAGGGCAAAGCTGTAGGGGGCCTTCCAATCCAATAAAACCTCATAGCAAATATTGATTTCTAGTTTTTGGACTGCTTTTGATGAGAATTTCCTCATTTAGACAAGAGCGTGTGTTTACTGAATTCCCAGAGTTCCCTGGCTTGGAGGATCTGGTGTTTTATCTATGGACAGAGAGGGGGGAGAAAAAAAGAGAAAATGAGGGATGCTTTATTGCTGGAGAGATAGCTTGATTAAGAACTTTATGACGTTCTTGATAGACTCAGCGCTTTTAATGTCACCTCACTTTCTCTTGACGATCTCACTTAAGTCAAGAAATTAAGCTTTTATTGGCCAATGAATGCAAACAGATGTCCTCACCAAGCGCTCAAAAAACCCTCAAACCAGAAAAAAACATCTTAAGTTATAAAAAAATATGACTTCTGTTCGGAACATCAAAATCCCTTCTGCATAATCCATCATAACTCGCACCCAAACTCAACAGAATTGTACTATCATAACGAGGGTGACTGGCTTCTTTTGTTCGAAGATTAACAGTGTCTATACACACAATGCATTATTAGTCTTTCTATAAGGAGCCACATCTGATACAACACTGTGTGTGTAATTAATGGCACAACTCTTCATTTACTCTGTAATGGCTTCCTTTGGGGCATAGGACCGAGCCGCTCTAGGCATTCACAAGGCCCAAAGGCACAGACAACGCCAGCAGTGCATTCACAGCACAGTGAAGTGAACTGAATATAAATGTAGACAAACTGTAGCCAAAAAAAGAGGCTCTCTTGAACAAGGCATAAGTGCTCCAAAAAAACCCAAAAATTACAGTCAAGTTAGATGTTTGGTTTTTTTTTTTTTTGAACATGTGCGCCTTCCTCTGCAAATCCTCTGCAAAAGAAAAAACAACGTATTGCCTTGTTGTGTCTAAAGATGTGTTATTTTTTGAGAAATATGAGAGAATGTAATTACATGTAAAACACACACACACACACACACAAGCTAGCATGCAAAACATAATTGAGTTGCAGAAAACAAATGAAAGCAAGGGTTGCACTATCTGGAATGATTATGCAATTACAGGGCTTGGAAATTATAATAAACTAAAGCAGAAGATAAACATGCCTCTTTTCACGCACAGCAATTTGGTATTTCTGCCGCACTTGCTCATTAAAAGTTAATTTAACAAATCAGCCACTAACATTTCCTTTTCATATTTTGTTGCCCTCAGTTCTGGGGGTAGCTCTCTTCCAACTATTCTCACACCATCTTTCAGCAGATGAGATTCTGTGGGAGCTCTCAAGCAGTTTTTTTAGAAGTTGAGAAAAGTAATAAAAAGAAAAAAAGAGGATATGAACATTATCATTGAGGAAGAACGCTGCAGAAACAAGCTGCACATTTTATTCATTTTCTTACACTGAAACCAGATCATCACTATGTTCTGGGCTGAAGACCTGATTGTGTCGGAGGTAATATTTTGGTGTCTCAGATGGAATACAACCACCTAAATCTCTGCCGTTATGTTTGATAATCAATCATCAGGGCGATGCCATTACAGAAGCATGTGAAAGGACAGAGTCAAGCCACATGCATTATATGCTTTGTTAGGTTTTTTTTTGTTTTTTTTTTTTTTCAGTTGATTATGTTGACATTTAAATTATAATCCACCCACCCCTCCAGCCTTTCATCATAATCTAATAATGCATACATTGTTATGTGTCACGTCATTTGATATGGATAATCGTGAGACGTGTGAGGAATCCCATTATTTTAAGCAGGCTATCACTGATGTGTCACATGGATCCTTTCTGGCCTAATTTAACCACAACATCTCCATCTCTAAAGGAAAGAAGCAGATAGCTCCCATTAGCTTCCAGTTTGCAAGAATCTCAGAGGATACTTTGGACTTTGGATTCAAATCTGGACTCATGATGCATCTGCAAACACATTAAAATAGCATGTTAAGACATGCACATTAAAAATTTCAAAATGAAGTCAGCTCAAACTCCTCAGCTCTGTATCTGCTGAATTAATTAACATAACAAACCAATGGTGTTGATTATGTAAAACTGTCCCATCCTAAAAAAAGAAGCATTCATTGTATCCCTCTTTGAAAAGATAAAAAGGTCCTTGAAACACATTCATCTAACTCTCACAGCAATGTAAAACATGCTAGGAGAGAGATTTCTGTATCACTGTGGGAATTCCTTCACTTTCTCTCTCTCTCATCTTTACAGGCTGGCAAAACAACAGCAGCAATAGCAGCTGATACACACAACATGCATTTCACAGCAAAAGAAACCTCACAGTCAGGTCAGCCCGCGCGTGCTGGTGTGTGTGTGTCTGTGTGCTGGTGTGTGTGTGTGTGTGTGTGTGTGTGAAAGAGAGAGGGGAAGAGAGAGAGAGAGAGAGAGAGAGAGAGAGAGAGCAAGGGAACAAGGAAAGGATAATATGAAGACGCTATGTCTGCTGTTCGATAATATCTTCCCTAACCATTCAATTACATTCTCTTGTATCTAAATGGGTTTTTTTCTCTTTTGCAGGGGGGAGTACTTGATTCTGCTCTGATCTCCAGTGATTGGATTGTGACATTATGGGAACATTATTTTAGAGCACAGAGAGAGAAAACCAAGAAATGATTTGGCAAAGACACTCCATCATACAGAATGGAGTGAGCGAATGAGTCTAGATGGAAGACGAAGCTTTATATATCAGATAGGCTGAGGGGTACCTGTATTTCGAGATTTTGTTCATTGATCAGATGAACTGAGGGTAACTGTAGTTGGAGACATGGTTTATAGATCAGATCAGCTGAGGGTAACCATAGTTGGAGAAGACCATTTTTATAGACCAGATGGGCTGAGGGTAATTGTAGATGGACACATGTTTTATAGATCAGATCAGCTGAGGGTAACTGTAGTTGGAGACATGGTTTATAGATCAGATCAACTAAGGGTAACTGTAGTTGGAGAGGGCAGAGGGTTTACACATCAATTGGAGAGGAAAGGTTTATAGATCAGTAGGGAAGGGACAAATATAAGAATAAATAACCGGGGTGGCTGAAGGGTAGCGCTGGGCTTCACTCTTTGGTATCAACCATTTCTCAGATTTAGTGGTGTAGATGTGAATTGTGTTCGCTCATTTCAACTGGATGCAAGAGTCCAGAAGGTTCTCTCTGGAAACGGAACAGCCACCTGTCCGGATTGTGTAATTAGTAGTGAATGGGGAGAGCTGGGTTTTTTGATTTACTCCTCACTGGTCCCCATAATAAAATGTTGGTGCAAGGATACTAAAGAAAGTAAATAACCTTCAGTAGAGAGAGAAGAGTGTTTATTACAGTGCACTGCCACATGTCTTCACAGCAAAACACCTGCAAATACCCAGCAGAGACTGTGCTCAGTGTGTTTCTCTCTTTCTCCAACGCCTGCAATGAGCAGGAATTCATTACATTTCGGGTGCATTGGTATGCTGTCAAAATTACCTGTATTACTATTACAATAAAATATCATAGTCACCCTAGATTTTGATTAGCCTCCGGGTGTATCAGTAACATCCCTGGCTGGAAGCAGATATCTGACAGTATAAGTTTATGGACGTGAAGGGCAGTAGACCCTTGGCACCAATCAGGGCGGTAGAATCCAGCTTCTATAATCACAATGAGATTCTCTCTCTTCTCCTGTAGTGCATTTATTAGCTCATAAACTATTTCTGATCGCAGCTGGATCTTTTCAAAAGCAATGCACAATCAGCCCAATTGGAGTAAAGCTCTCTTTACTGCCAACCAATCAATGTGAGCGACTGCTGTAAAAGAGTTTAATGAAGGCTGATTTTACTGAATACGGCTTTGCTCTCTGTAGCCTGATTTCTACACAGCTGTCGAAAGAACTCCCTTGAGACCACTGTGCATGAGCTTGGTAGCAAGCTACAGAGGCCTCTAATTGGACTAATTTTAACACAACACTTTGTGGAATAGGTAAAAAAAAAAAAAAAAAAGGAGGGGGACGGGAAAAAAAGGCTTACTGGAATTTCCAATGCGAGGGTCTATCTTTAGAGTAGGGAGATGAAGCTTTGTCTAGGTTTTTCTCATTTAAAGCCACCTCCCGTACGTGTACACACACACACACACGTACACACACACGCAATCACTACTCCTCAACCCCTGTTCCACACTTTAACATTCTGCATTATTGAAGTTAGTTTTATTTTAAGTGAGACCTATTTCACATCATGCAGCTCTCCCCAGTGAAACATATTGAACAGTTCATCCACGTCTACACAAGAATTTCAGAAGAATGTTATCACAAGTAGAAAACTTTGCCCACTCTTTTACTGCCAGTATGACAGATTATTAGCCAGTTTTATTACAAATGTTATTATAACTTTTGCAGGAGTAAAATATACTGCATGAACATGTGTAATCCATTCACAGTGAGTTAAATAAGCAGTATGAAGGAAAATGAATGAAAAAATGAGCGAGTTGGGTGGGCTGTGTGTGTGTTTGTTTGTTTGTTTGTTTGTTTGTTTGTTTGTTTGTGTGAGTTCCAGTGTGTTTGTTAAGCAAACAGCACCAAGTGGGCTTGGATGCTCCATCAAAGCACATTAACCAGAGTAGTTATGGAAGACATGACATCATAAAGCTCAAAGCAGATTGGTCAGAGTGTAATTAAATGATGGGCTTACATCATTGCTGAATCTTACTAATTCAGAACTGGGCCAGTCATCACACAGCTCCAGTCAATTCCATTAATCATCAGAACAGTAGAGACAACCCTTTTGACTGTGTGAACCCATCATTTACTAAAAAAAAACCAAAACAAATCAAAACAAAAGAATCCCCATGCACCACAAAAGCACAAAAGCAACTCTTGTTTGCTGCTCACTATATTTTGACGAGTGGTGTTGTCAATGTTCCCAATGTTGAAATTAATCAGTAAAAACCAAGTGAAACTGAATCATGTTTTATTTTCCGCTCAGTTCTGTTGAGTTAAACAATAAAGAGAACAGTCTAAATTTCAAAGAATGAAATGAAACATCTGTCGAATACGGATCCAAAAAAAAAGAATATCATTAAAGTCTTTTTGACTAGATTACAGCATTCCCAGTTAAACTCTGACTTGATGCCTAACACATCAGTGTCCACTGTTCTAGCAAAAGTCAATGCCAATAAACATGGATTGATTAGAAAAAGTCTAGTCTGTAACATTTCATTTTAATCAATATACCATTTCTGTGCTGCACCAATGGCAGCCCAATGAGAAATTGATTGATTACCTTTGTGATCTTCTACTACTGACCAAACACCTAACAACTTCAGACTGGCCTAACCTTGGTGAGCTAATTGAGAAGGAGAGGAAACTGAATACCTCAGATTGGGCTGCAAAGCTTGATTTTACCAGGATTAGGAACAGAAACATGCATCTCATGGGCTGGCAAAACGGATTGAGCCATAAGGCCGGAAAGAACTCTCCTGTCAGTAGCCTTCAGAGAAAAGAAAAGCAGGGCTTTCTCAGCTATACTCAGTAGGAATAGAAAAAAAGGGAAAAAAATGAATAGAAAAAAGAGAAATTAAAAGAGATTTTTCTGTAGTGGCTTGTTTTGCATTGTCACATATGTGTATAGCACAAGGTTAGAATGAGTCACCAATAGCAGAGTTGGTGCTATTGTTGCATTTATGTGAAAGGAAAAACAATCATTTCCACACTGAAAGCAAAGTTATTTGGTTGTTACATATGTAGAGTTGTTACAGCTGTTAGCCATAGCAACCATTTAGCCAACAGCAGATGGACGACCAAAGAACTTAAGGTGTTAAGGCTAAACAGACATAATGCCTCAACTTTAGTATTTGAAAACCACATACTGTACAACACACTCAAAAAAGCACAAGAAGCGTCAATGGTTCTCACTAGTAAGAATTTCTACTCAGTGGAATTCTCTACAGAATTCCAGTATAGCTCAACGTAATTCTCTATGTAATTCCCCATGTAATTCTCACTGGAATTCCGATATAGTGGGTGTGTGTAGCATGTGTTAAGCTGAGGAATCGGAAACTCGCAGAGGCCTGTTTTCCTGTAATAAATGTTAACACTGCTTATGTACAAAGTCAATATTCAGGATCAATATTGTTATGAATTTGGGTTTTTTGGTTATTGTTGTTTTTCCAGACGCTTATGACTCTTGTGAAAGTCAGTCATTCTTGCAGTTTAGGAGAGACAAGATGCATTACGCTGCTTTGTGTCGTGTATTAAAAACATACGGTATATATAAATATATCAAACCTCCTGAGTTTAAAATGTGAATAGGTTGAACATGAAACAAACGTATTTTCTACAGTATTCTTTTTACCACATTTCTTCATTCTTCAATTTATTTAGCATTTAGTGTGTTATTTGGTACCATTCAAATGTTTCATGTATTGCATGTCTGAGAGCTCCCTGAGTCTGGTGACAAACCCCTCTGATAATAAACCTCTTGTTCTCCTGTCTAGAAAGTTTCAGAGTGAACAATTCAATGGATATGTTTGTTTATTGTGTTGATTACATTTCCAAGAAAAGAAAAAGAACAAGTTTGAGTGATTAGCACAGATTTTTAATTTAGACGAGCAGTGTGCCTCTACAGTGCTTCTCCATGGAATGGCCCTGCCAAATAATATCAGTTAATGTCAGTTACAGCGTTGGGGTAACACAGTACAAAATAACATGCTACCATAATCTAATTACTTTTCTCTGTAACAAAGTGGTATAATACAATGCTGCTACACCATTAAGTGCACCTGTTCAAAGGCTTTTCAGCCTAAGCAATGGCTTACTGACCTCAAAGAAGTACAGGCCTTCCATCTCATGATTTGAGAGGCTTTTTATTAATGAGATATAGCCACTATTTCAGGGATGAGGAAACAAAATGAGTTCAGTCTAAGCAATAGCTTTGGTAATGTGCTGAGACCAGGTGACAATATGCATTTCATTTTCTTTGAAAAGCTTTTCTTTTTGTAGTCTGTATGTTGCTCAGCTAAATAACCGTTGTACATCTACCTTCTTTTGTTTTAATCTTATTTATGAAATATATTTTCGAGGGAATTATTTTCCTTAACTAAAGGCCTTTACATGTTTTTACTCTGTTTTGAAAGTGTGTAAGTGGTTAAATTTTTTAGCACATGTATTATATCATATATCATACATGCCTTTAAGTTGACTGAGGTCAACACCTATTTTCCTATTTTCATCACTTTTTTCTGGTTATAAAACCTTTCTTCTTTCAGTACTATCTGCACAACACCTGCTTATTAAATCAGCTGATCTTTTTTATGACTTTTTGTACCTGAAGAAATATGACATTTTTATATTTGCAATGCTGGAAAGCACCATGTGATACCCAAAAAAGCTGCCTTTCATTTTATGCTAGCGCAAAGAAAAATGGCAGGGATGCTTTCTGGTTTAATTGAAGCTCTGAACGCTTTCGTTGTAAGACTTTCTAATGGCACACCGAAGAGCACAGGCCTTGCTTTGCATTACCAGTCCAATTTAGTAGGGCCATTTCTAGGCTGAGAGTCCTTTTTCGCCCTCATTCACTGAAAGCGTAGGGATCCATTAATTGTCAACGTGCTGCCAGCTATGAATGAGGCCTAGCCATAGCCAGCCTTTTAAAAAAAATAAACCTCCGCCACACTCCAGTCACCTAAGGGAAAGAGGACAATATCACCCCTGAAAATGAAGACAGGGGTCAGAATCTCATCTGCAGCCTTTTAAAACCAACATCAATTCGCAAGAGAGAACAGATTACCACACGCTGCTTATAAAAAATAAAAAGGGAGAGGCTAAACAGTTTCACAAAAGTAATGCGGTTGAGACAGAAACGAACAGGTTTGATCGTGCTAGAAACCAGCTTCTTCATGGAACATCATGTTGTCATAATAATGTCACAGTATATTCACTCACTCTCACTCACTCATTATCTAAAGCCGCTTATCCTATTTAGGGTCGTGGGGGTGCTGGAGCCTATCCCAGCGCTCATAGGGCGAAAGGTAGGGAAACACCCTGGACAAGTCTCCAGTCCATCACAGGTCAACAGTATATTCAGTTTGTCTTGGAATTTTTGATCAGAAATCATCTCTTTCCTGGTGCAAATAAAGCAGAAAAATAAAAAGCTTACTTTTTTAAAATTTTGGCCTCATGTTTTAGTTAAATTTTGACTCTCTCAGTATTAGCTCCATGAGAAACAGAGGGCTCATGTCCTACTCTTCAAGTTTTCAAGTCTTCTTTTTATGCAGGACTATGATGTTGGCCGCAGTCCTTGGGGAGACTAGACACTCTACAAAGGGAAAACTGGACCATTTCACACCTCTACGGTGTGCCACCCTCCATCAAGGCAGAGATCAATACCCTGTCTCCTGACTCGAAGGTTCAGAGTACCTGTTCAGGGCCTACAAAAACTGTAGCAAAACACACAGTCCTCCCCAAATCACAGCCAACCATGCTCGCCGTTCATCAGAACTTATCACTTTCCTGACTTTAAAAAAATCAGATGTGCTCTCTTTACCCTCCGGCGGCAATCCGCTATCACATCTCAGATAAGACAAGTACAACGCATGAGACAGTGTCCTGTTAGATCTCTCTGAGTGACATGATGCAGTCACTCACAAATTATGCCAGGATGTCAACACTATGACTTTCCCTAATGTGACAGCCTTCAGTCATATCAGTGACACTATCTAATTAAAAACCTACCACTCCCTGAAGCTTTAGACGAGCCCACCCCACTCCACCCACTTCCCCCTTTTTTTTGTCTCTTTCTTTTTTCTTGCTTAGAGCAAGTGCCGGAAAATTGATTGCATCTGGAAGAGAGTGTGTGTGTGTGTGTGTGTGTGTGTGTGTGTGTGTGTGTGTGTGTGTGTGTGTGTGATTTTGGGTATGTATGCGTGGGAAGACTGAATTATTCATGGACATTAAAGTGTTATCTGCACAATGACAAACAACACAGCTGTGAGTTGAATATTCACGAGAGTTTAACGGGGAATAGGTGAGTTTCAAAGGCTATATTTCACATTTAAGGCATTACTAAACCAATGTACAGCACTGCATGTATCATTATTCTGTGTGGTTCTTTATACACCTTTATTTTTCCAGATAAGGCCAAAATACTCAAAAAATATGTCTTAAAGTGTAAGAATACATACTGCAGGCTAAATAGTTTAATCTACAGTGTGTATTTACACACTTGAAAGCAGCTGATGTTTCAAAATTATTATGTTATTTGAGTCAAGGTCAAAATCATTGCCCTTCAAAATTGAGGTGTCTGACTTTTCATTCAAGAAAAAAGGAAACTACCATTTCTAGCATATCCAACGTGTCAAATTATCTGTTTTAGTGTGCCAGTGTGTAGAGGAAATAATCCTTTTTAACATGGTTTTCAGACAGTAGCAGGGAATCTAAAAGTAATAAAAAAAGGACTTTGTATTTCCCTGTGTATGCTCTCTGAATAACAGCAGTGTATTTCAGAGCACATTAAAGTGATGTCCAAACCCATTCAAATATCTCTAGTGCCTCTGTTTCTGCAGAGGCTTTGGTGTATCATCAGTATTTGCCAAAGAGAAGAACTTTTGGAGGTTAAAGGAGACAGAGCGTGAACATAGAGGGACTTATGGGATTAGTTGACACCAAGTCTTGTTTTTCCTCTTCGGGCATTAAAAGCAAAAAAAAAAAACTAAGAAGTTGGGGGAAAGAAGTATCTGTGCCGCAAACAGCCACTCTGTGTAGGGTGCAAGCTTGACACAGGTTCACCGTTTTGCTGGTTTGATGTGGCTTGACTGAAGAGCCTGTTTGGTTTCATACAAAACCCAGCCAGAATGACAAACAGGAGAGAAACAGAGTCAGGATACCCTCATCTTTCATTTTTCAGAACGTTCATCTCCCACCCAAACATTATCCACAGAGACAGTTTTTGGATAACCAGCAGGGTTAAAAAAAAAAAAAACATTACTTTGTAGTACATTTAGCTCTCTCTCCCTCTCTCTCTCTCTTGTTCTTCTGTTGAGATGTGTCAGCCCTGTAGGTTGTCACTGGGTATTGACAAGATTTGAAACGTCAGAGAGATAGATGAGACTGAAAGGGAAATGACGGAGGAACAGACAGAGAGCATGTGACAGAGAGAGAGAAACAGAGAGAGAGAGAGAGAGAGAGAGAAAGAGCAGACATGTATAAATACGGGAAATGAGAAGTGAGCAATGTCTTTGCCATGTTCATCACTCAGCCAGAGAGAGTTGACATCCCTTTTATTTCAATATTTGCTTTTTCCTTCTTTCTCTTTAGCATGAGGACATACTGTTGCCCCTGAGACTCCACAGAATGGGAGCAACCTAACACACCATCAGAAAGCCATAAATGATCCACTTAAGTCAGTGCTTTTTCTTTTTTTTTTCAGTTAAACTGTGCTTCTGTCAAAATATTTTTAGCACATAATCTTGTTTAAGAACGGCTAAGGATGCACTCAGGTGGCACAGTAGAAAAGATCCTAGCACTACCACAGAGGCCTGGGTTCACAGTCCTGCAGCGGTGCTTCCTGGGATCTATACAAAGGGATCTATACAAACACAGCTGGTGGTGTTTGTGGGTGGGAATCCAGCAGGGGCCTATCTCCCTGACCCCCACTGATTGGTCAGGGGTGCCAGGATAGTGGTGGAGGGATCAGAGGGAGAATAGCGTGAACCTTATCATGCCCTATGGCTTCCTGGGAAAGCCTGGTCTGGTGAAAAGAAAGAAGCAGTGAACGACTCCACATGGAGCAGAGGAGGCATGAGGTAGACTATGCCCTCCCCAGCCAGTGAGGGGGCCATGTAAACAATGTGGAAAGTACAAACAAGGGAATTGGATACCAATAAATTGGGTAGAAAAAGGGGATAAAAGGCTCAAAAAAGAAAAAAAGAATGGCAGAGGAAACCTTGGGAGAGTGAGAATGATCAGGAAACTTAAATGAATCCACATTCGCGTTCAGACTTTTTCTCTTTGGTATGATGTTTTTTTTCCCCCCTTCTGTTGTTGCCCAGGTGACGGGATTTATTTTTTGAGCGTTTTTTAGCATAACTGAGGTAATCATTGCTGTTTCTTCGACCCAAAGTGTTTCTCCACTCTAAGCACTCCGGACATTCCATAACCTGTGCAACAGAATTCTGTTGCTGTGCAGACGATGAGCAATGTACCGTCAACAAATATTGGCTAAACCTGAAGCCAGAAGGTTAATTGGAGGAGCTATCCATTCGTTTTCAAAAGTCTGTAATGAGTCCGCAATGAGAAAAAAAAAGAACATATCACAGATAGAGTTTTTAAGCTGTCACTGTTCACTGACCTACCGAAAGATATCACCATGCACCTCAATTAAAGCCTAATTAGATATCATCCACCTTTATGGTGGCTGGAAAGCATGAGTTTAAACCAGTGATGGGGTGTTTTGCAGTCCATTTGAGAGGCCAGCAACCCCACAGAAATGAATCATTACTCACTTAAAGGGAGACGGCAGTTCATTAGCAGTTATGTGCTGCAGTATGAGCCAGATAAAGTAAGTCAAGTTGATACTTAGAGCATGCCTCTTTCAAAGTTTCAAAATGCTACTCTTTCAAAGTTTCAAAATGCTACCCCACCCCCCCCCCCCCCCCCCCCCCCCCCCCCCCCCCCAAAAAAGAAATGTTCGTGGAATCTGCTTCAGACATAGGGTTATAATATTTACCTAGCCTGTGACAGAGGAAAAGCATAAAAATGAGACAGAAAAATGAGATTGCAAATAACTCGGTATTTGTAATCAGTGTCAGCATATATAGTGGTTTACAGTAAACCATTTATAGTCAGATTTCTTTATTCACTCGTGTTTGCATTAAATGATCTGAGACAATATTTCCACTGAAAGCTTAGACTTGCTGCAAATGTGCCCCAGCATTAGCAAATCACACATACCCAAACAGTGTTTGGGTACTCAAAGTGGAGATACTCAAATCAAACAGCCAGTGTTTGTAGCGGTTTACTAATAAATGGCTGAGGGAGAAAGACAAAAAGAAAAAGAAAAATTTTGAGCTGTATGTCTATTAGTGCCATAACCCTTCCAAAGGAAGTGGAAAAACCATTTCTGAACATAAGAAGGGGAAACCAATTGACTTTTACATCTATTGCCTCCTCACTCTCTCTCTCTCTCTGCCTGTTGAGCTAGGTAATGTAATGCATCATACAAGGAGTGTCAGTCACACAGTAAAGAGCAGTGTAGGGATCTGCTTTGTGTAGAGATCGTCACCCACGACTTACCAAATGCAGAGTAAAACTCGTCCTTGGTGAGGTTTTCGTCATCATTAATATCATTGTACTTCAGGAGGTCAAACAGAGTGCATTCTGAGGCCGTCTTGCTTAGTCCCTCTTGTTTGATGACCTGCAGTGAAAGAAAAAAAAAGAAAAGAAAAGAAAAGAAAAGATAAACAGACATGGACAACCAAGCCTCAGGGTTTATTAATATCTTCGGGCTAAAGTTGTCCACGTCAGCAGCAGCTAAAGAGCTGCATTCTGGTGACTGACTCTCCCAATATCCCTCAGCTTCTCTCTGGGCAGATGTGGAGGATTAGCATGGATAGGACTAGCATACATTAATCTATAATCAGACTGTCCCACGTTTATTATTCACTGAGCAAAAGGATCAGTGGATAGACACCCCTCCCCCTTGTCATTTTCATATTGCCTGTCAATACTGCATAAATTTCATTAAAGTTTTAAAAAAGAGAAATAAATAATTTGTAATGCAGATGATGAAAATGAAATGCTATTTGGGCAATTCATGGACACATCTAACTATTTTTTTCAATACGTGCTGAATTTCTTGCCGCTAAGAGAAATATGTGGGGTCAGTTTTGAGGTCTTTTGAGCTTTGAGGTTTAGGTTTAGCTCAAGTACACATTGTCATCTGTCTGGTTGTTGAACTTAAAACGATCAAAGGTCTCAACCCCCAAAAATTCTCGTTTTGTATCTCTAAGCATGCCCTACAAGATTCAACTACAGTTCCTATTAACATGTTATTACAATGTAACATACTGTAATAACGATACAGTAATAGATAATAGTTAGAATAAACAGTTGAACCTGATACTAAACATAACTGAGCATCATTCAAACAGAAACAGTGAGATTGCTTTTAGCCTTCACGCAAAGGGCACAGCTTCCCCTATGACACTCCACAATTGTTAGATTAAATACATAATTCTCACCTAAGGGTTTGCCGATGTCATGGATAAACCAATATATGGATGGATGGAAAAAAAAGAAGGTGGCTTAAAAATACCCACAGACTGACCCTGCTGTACAAACTGCACCTGCACCTCCTCAAAGCTCCATCAATACAGTCAATCCTGTTTTTCTTTATCTCCTCATAATCCTCTTACTGCTCCTTAACCACCAACAGCTCCCCAACAATACCATCCATGTAACCTTACAATGTCAACCAGTCTGTCCACCTCCCGGCCTTTCTTTATGTTGTTTTCCCCATTTTTTTAAATGTGTGTTCAACAACTCTATCCATATAACCTTATAATGTCAACCTGTCTGTCCACCTCCTGGCCTTCCTTTATGTCATTTCCCTTGGGGGTTTTTTTTCTTTAATTTAACTTCCTGACTTAATATTTTTATATGAAGATCAGTCATAATCTACTGAACATGGTTAATGAAAAAATGTGATAACACTAGCATTGAGGATGTAAAAGTTTTAAACACTCACTGATTTTGAAGTGCTCTCCCTTTTTCTCAGCCCTAACCTGCAGTATCTGGCCATACAGCTACAGTTATGGTTAGAAAATTCATTTCAACAAAACATTTACAAGGTTGCTGTCAAAAGACATTTTACTGAACACAAAAGCTAGGCTTGTTGCTGCTAGCAGTGTATGACGGTCCCTTGTATTTGATATTCTGTAGTCCTCTTTCTGTGATTATTGGCCTCGAAACAGTCGTTTGATTTGGAGGGTGTTAATATCAGAGTAGGTCTGGGGATACAGTTCTTTCCTGCTGGCAGTACATCTCTTTAATGTTTTATGACCTGGCCTCTATCTTTTCTGCCCTCCCTTGTAATCAATGGCACATTCTTCACCATAGTTTCGCCTTAAAAAGGTGATTCTAAATGATTCGTTTATTTTTTCTGCATTCAGAATTTTTGGGGGAATGTGATACACATGCAAATCACTGCACAAGCCTACGCACACACTCGGAAATGCTAAATGCGTACACACATGCACACGCGCACGCACGCACGCACACACCACACACACACACACACACACACACACACACACACACACACACACACACAGAGCACTGCATAAATATAATTAAAAAAAAGGCTCACACAACTGCATCAGCCTCAAGGAAAAGAGGGATATCTCAGGCACGGACTGAGACATGAAATATTAAGTTTGAACAATTAATGTCAAATTAACGCCTATTTAAGAAAGCTATCAAGACATTAAGCCGGGGATATCTCTAAAACACCTTAACAATGAGTACATGAATACCAATTGTTTAGTAGTAAAGCAGGCACTAATGTGTAATACGTACAATGGGAGAAGAACGTAACCACAGAAAGGAAAATGATTCGTACTACACGATAAACTGACATAGTTGTTTGCGGGTCAATCAATGATTTGTTAGAAAAATGATCCATTATATCACTCTTATTAAATTATGAAACAAGAGAAAGAGGGTATTTGAAAATTACTAACTACCTCCCCCCAGCCATTACCATTACTACAGCTCTGTGAAAAAAAAAAAGGAAAATGATGTAGGGAAAAAAAAATCTCAGGAGTTAGCAAGGAAATATGAAGGTTCTAGCAACACATTAGGAAAATCTGATTCAACTGTTACTGTTAGTGCATAATTTGAACTTTTTGAACTTTTGTTTTCATTTCATTTTTAAATGAGTTTATGAGGGTGACACTAATATATTGCTCAGTATTAAAAATCCTGAAAGATTGAAGACCCTTGAAGTTTGCCTCTAAGCATTTGCTTACTCTTTCAACTTCTGTCACCTGCAATTACCAGCTTACATGTCAAAGAGCCAAACTTCTGTATTCAACAGAGGCCTGCAATTTTCTTTCCCATAATGTTTCCTGCCCTCTCTGCATTCAAGCTTTCTCATTTTCCCATCTTTTCAAACAAGACATTGATATGGAGAAATATGCAAATGAACAAGAAAATATTGCACAATGAGATTAAAACGGTCGAGCTCTGTAACTGAGAAAGTCGCAACACATTCAAAGCAGTCTTTTCAGGGCACAGGATGAAAAAACTCATTTTACTCTCCTGTGTGCTTCAGTAGGCAGGTGCATTGTCTTCTCTGTGGGATACAGTACAGAGGAACTGACCCAGGATCAGCAGAGGAGGGGCTATTAGACAGTGAAGGTGTGCTTACATATTCAGTCATTAAAATGAATGCGATAATGCAATACAAAAAAGAGGCACTGAGAAATCTCAAGTCATTCTGAGCACTCAAGCATTGGTTTGGAGGTATGAAGCACTGGAGATTCAATGAAAAATTTGGTGCAAGATAATAGAGCTCATGGTGTGAGCTTGACTTTGATTATTTTCTTATGTTATTTAAAAAACTGTCCACTGCTTTAGATCTTTCCATTTCTAAAGGTTTGTAGGGTGTGTTGTGGGGACAACTCGATAAAGAATTTTGGAGGGTCAGAAAAGGTGTTCCAGTCTGCTTTGCTGAGGAGGCAGTGAGCCCAAGAAACTTTTTCTCTCCTCTTTCTGGGTTTTTTGAAGTTAAAATGAGAGGATTGAAAGATATCAACCGACACATATAAACTTCTTTTCTCTTTTCTCCAAAAACCCTGCCCTCACATCTTAATTCCACTCCAGTGCTCTCATCTTTTCTCACTCATCTCTTCTATGCACTTCTCTCCACTCCTCTCTCTATCTCTCTCTCTCTCTCTCCCTCTTTCCCCTCTTTTCCTCCCATCCCTCTTTTCCACTTACCTGTGATAGTTCTCTGCTGTCTATACGGCCGTTGCCATCGGCGTCAAAACGCTTGAACATAAGGTCTACCAAGCGTTTCCTTGCTAGCATGTTCTCCTTGTGGTCGCCATGGTCACCTGAGCCTTTGTATCTCTGAGCATGCAGGTCTGCTACCTTATTCTTCAGCCTCTTATAATCGCCTAGACGACAGTTATCATCTGTGAACAGAGAACATAGCAATTACAGTCAGCTCTATACTGCTACACTCAGATAACTCAAACTCAACACCAACACAAATCGCATTAAACAAAAAGAAAACTGGGTATACACACAATGAAGAATATGGTCCATTTTAAGCTTTCCACAAAGGCTCCTGAACTAAGCTTCACATAAATGAGCTGAAAGTATTTTCATATTAAATTTGTGAGAAGCATATGTTTAACAGCAAAGAACTTGGACTGAAACAGTCAGCTGCTAAGTGGAAGTATCGTCGTTCAAAACAAAGCCAGAAAAGCTGTTAATTGGGTTCCTAAATGCATGTGTCAACATCTGAATATGTAAAATTCCATCTCATAAAATTTACCCATAAAAATTTATACCATGTATCAGTCACATTGTACAGTAGATACCATACTTTCTTTCTTTTACTTACAATTTCAATACTTTTCTCAATAAAATACTGTTTTTAATTTATGCATATTCCATCTATACACAATATAAAAATGTGAAGTTCTCATCTTTCCTTTTGACAGCTGATTGTTTTTCTTAGCCTTCAAATGGGAACACTGAATCCAATAATTAAATAACTTACAGCCTAACAGAAACTATCAATGTCATTGTCAACTCACATCAAATGATGAACAGTGGATATGTCAAAAAAAAAAAAAAAAGTACAGGAAAGGTGTGTGCTTTCATTGATGTGAATTATCCTAGCTGTCACGTCAGGAAAAAAAAAGTAGACAAAGAAGCGTTAACAGCTTGAAATGACTTGTAGTAAAAATAACGACTGGAATGGCTTGACAAGATCTCGTCAAAAGCAGAAATATTTGTGTCATTATGTGGAGCTGGCGAGGCAGACTATAGCATTATCAGAACTAGATTGTCTGCTGTCGTTTCGGGAGCACTTGGCACGCTGTGTTCTATGGTCTCTCCATAACAAAGAGAAAGAGATCATGAAAGGCAGGGGGAAACAGCAATAGAGGTAGAGAGAGAGGTGAAGACAAGGAAGCTGGATTCCCAACCAAGTCACAGGAGTTTTACTGACAGACGTCAAGCCTACTTGAGAATTGGATATATCACTGCATCTTGCCTGTGTGTGTGTGTGTGTGTGTGTGCTTGTGTACGTGTGTTTGTGCGAGCGAGTAGATGTTCATGTGTGCATCTGTGTGTGTCGTCATCTGGCAGCAGAGTGCCACACATCACAAAATGGCCTCTACTTTGACAAGTCACAGTGACAGAAAAGCTGCCTTCCTCAGAAATGGCAGAATGAATAAAAGATAAATGGCCATCTACTCTGCCCAAGGGAGATGAAGGTCAGTGTCGTCAGTGTCATCAAATGTTTGTGTGTGTGTGTGTGTGTGTTTGTGTGTGTGTGTGTGTGTGTGTGTGTGTGTGTGTAAAGAGACTGCAACATCCCAAATGAAATCTGTTTGAAATGTCTCTCCCTAAAAATCAAACTCTTAACATATATAGAGTTGTCAAGTAGGCTCTTCCGAAAACAGCATTAGCTAGCCACAGGCCTGTATTACGCATCATTTGCAGAGTGTGTCTTGGGAGGAGATGAATTGACTGATTAATTGAGATGAAGAATGCAGAACTCCAAGAAGTCGTTCTTTGTTCTGCAAGCTTTCGCCTACTCATGCCTATAACATAATTCTCTTATTCTTTACAATATGATGGGTTTATCTCCGGTGGGTTCAATAGAATTCGAGTGTGACGTCTGGCAAGCCACAAGAAATGCTGACCACAATAATGCACGCAGTGTGTGCATCTTTGACAAACATGTCCTTTTTTTCTCTCATTTCAGTGAACACATGGTGGAATTATGTCCACATTTTGCGACTAGTGTCACCCCACCATGTTGTACAGGCATCCACATTCCTTGCGTTGTCTTCCCACGTCGTGTTCCTGCATAACTGATTCCTGGACAACATCACTTATACCTGGCTGAATGCATGACCAACCGTCAGGCACACTCACCCCCTGACACTGCCACGTTTTGGGTCCAGCTGTAGCGCGCTGGTCACGGCTGGTTGGTTATCCTAATATGAGATTTGTCGTAATATATATCATAACGGTGCGAATACCTGAAATCTGTGGAAATCTTGCCTTTGACAGCCCATTCTGGGCACGTCAGCCAAGCCGGGTTAAGCGATAAGTGGTCGGCCATGCTCCAGAGAGAACGCCGGGCCTTATTAATTGTACTGGAGTAATGGAATCATCTGCACATCAGTTTCCACAGGGATGAGAACCAGCGAAAACCATTCACCTACCCACCTACACACGCGCACACCTCCACAGCGGCGGCATCGATCTGCGGCTGCCAAATGAGAAGGCTGCTGCTGCCGTTTAGTACAGACCTCTGTCCTCAACTCAGTATGGGGAGGAGTGACACAAAATGGTTGATTGTAACAGCTATTTATGCTGATTATGGCTCAAGTTTCCTTTTAGGGAATTGGCTCAGAAGTCGCATCACCAAAGGACAACTGCGATGACTTGCGAATATTTCAGTTCACTATTAAGAACTGGTCTGGGAACAGTCTCCACACTCAGTCCAAACCTTCATACCATTTCACCATAATATCTAACTGATTTCAGGTCTGTGCGTAGTAGCTGCCTGAACCCACATCAACAATCTGATCGTGTCTCAAGATAAAAGGCCATCATCTTTTTCAGAAAGGCTTCATCACGCTAGAACGTGAGACCAATCTCAGCTTCTCTGTGTGTTTAATTTGATATGAAGAGTGAGACAGTGAGACAGGCAAACAGCATGGGGTGGAATTGGTTTGATCTTCTCAAGCATATGACTGAAATTCTTATTCAATTCAATAAAAATGCCAAACAGAAGTAATGCCAGAAGCATTTTAACTTAAGAAGCCGAGTGTCCATCTGTGTGTCCAACAGACAAGTCATGTTAGATTTTTTTTTTTTTTTTTCATTTCTAGTCCATTCATTATTGATGGCTCAGCTAGGAACATGAATATCAAACAAACAATGACCAATTGTCTGCCTGCATATAACTGCCAATATAAAGGACACAGCTGAGTAGATGAGAGGCACATGCATGGTGTGAAGGCTGGGACCCCCAAATCAACCCTTTAGACCTCCTGCAAACCCGTTATGGTGGCCCTCAGTGTCCATTACTGAGTTTGTGAGAAAAAAAAAACAGACACACAAAACACAAATTCAGAGAAAGGTGAATGTTACAATGCTTCCTTTGATTTTTACACTGATTTGCCCTCAACCTGGCCAGCGAGATGGAGCACTTATCTGCTGCTGCACTTGATTTGGCGTCCTGTTGACAGAGAGAAGAAGTGCACTGCAACATTCAACAGAAGCAGGCCTGTATATGTTTACACTGTTGATCATCTTTTGTACTGCGACCGGATTACGCAATGTGTACAGTATATCACTATATTATAACAAGTGCTGTATTATAAAGGCAATGCATAACATAAAGCACGGCTTAACGTGTACACCTGTGCGTTACGTAACGTGGTTCCTCTGTGTGATGCTAATCGGTGGCGTGGCATTTGTTTGCAGATTGCGTATCCATATATGATGTGATTCCTCTAGTGATTTTAAACATATCTTCAGTGATAGCATTCTACAAGCCAAATTAATTGCATTCCATCATACCAGAATAAGGCCTCAGTGTTCAGTCAACACCGAAGCACTACCAGGACCGGGACTTGATTACCACAGGGTGTATTTGCTAAGTGGATACTGAGGGGTACCCCTTTAGATACCTAACGTATTTTGCCCAGTGGATTTATGGTATACTGAAAGCTGGTGCTTCCACACTGGGGTTATTTAAGCCATTCATATCCCCCTAGACTTAGAGCCAGGCATGAAAAATGCAAGGCAGGCCCGGTAGCCCATTATTCTGGCTCCCATCACCAGAGAGAAAAAATCTCACTGTGCTTGAAAACAGCCTGATTATTGGCAGGGCTATCATTGACATGATGAGCAGTGTCTAAGGTGAAGCAAGCACGAACGTCTGAGGGGAACAAGTTCTCAACGAAGATCGGCTGTCGACGAAAGAGCACACTCCTTCTATGACCGTGATGTCTGCAGATCAGCTCGAGAACTGATCCAAGACAGATGAGCAACTTTGAATCAGTTGACCACACAAATCAATGTAGGAAGCAAGTTGATACTATCATCAGTAGCCATGTATTGAAAACAGTGATATTTTATTTAGTGGCTAAAACCCCCTTAGTACACTATGTGAACACTTATGGAAGATTCTGGGGGGCCAGGATCTGAGGATAGCTTGAATATTGTTATTTTCTCTCCTCAGTACCCTTGAGAATGGCAGAAAAAGCTCTGTTATTCCATAATAGGAAAGTTTGTGACCTTGGTATGGGTGAATACCATCAGTTTTTCCTCTCCATCATTTCTTAGCAACGCTAATCTATAAACAATTATCTTGCAACCTGGCCAGGAAATTGTTTTTCTACAGCAAAGTTTTCAAAGCTGCCTATCAAAGAAGCATAAAGGCAGCCACTATCCTGTCCCATCTTCTTCTTCTTCTTCCTCTCTCTCTCTCTCTCTCTCTCTCTCTCTCCCACTCTCTCTGTCTGTCTTTCTTTCTTTCTCTGTTCATTTGCAGTGCATGACCACAGGTGAACTGGGCCCATCTAAAAGCTACTGTTGTTTTATTTATGCAAAGAAAGCAGTAGCTCAGAGGAATAGCTTGTGCCAAAGCTGTCTCTGTGCCAAGTCTACCGCTTGTGCCTCTGGGTCTGTACACAACCACCATATATCAACCCCACGCGCACCACAGCAACACAGCTACCAATCAAAGGTCACTGATTACAATCCTGAAGACCAACCAAAGGTGCTGTTACCTTAACCTCTCCTCCCTTCTACAGCTGTATCAGAAACGAATGCGTTGAGTAAAAATCTCTGAGGTCTTTCAGACAGAGAAAGCTTCACTAGAGAAGTGAATGTAACGCCACTTTACCCTGCCTGAGGTGTTTCATATGAATGGTTTCTGTAAAGGATCAGCTGGGGTTTTGTCAGGCTATTATTCAGAGTCTCACTGTGTGTCGCTCTGCTGCTGCAACACATCCTTGGTTCTTTTTTTTTTAGCATTTGGCCTGTTGGTGAGTTACTACAATGGTGTCCTCTGTCTCTCTGTGTGTCTCTCTTGAGAGCTTTTCTGCGCTTCAAAAGGCACACAGCCGCTCCCACCTGCCTCCACAATCCACCACCTCTTCTTACACCTCTAATTTGATTTCCTCTTCCCTCTTTTCTCCTGTCACACGTTCTTTTTTCCCCCTCTTTTCTACTCCTGCCCCCCCCCTCTATCCCTTTATCTTCTATCCCTTGCTTCCATGACACACTGGTGTAGCTTTGAGGAACTCATTACCTGCCAGCAGAGGACTTAAATACGCTGGTTCCCCTCTCCAGACTGAAGGTGACAGTTAACACTAAAAAAAAAAAAAATAGGGCCTTATTATCACATCCCTAATCTCATGAACAGAGCCCCTCTCTCTCTCTCTCTCTCTCTCTCTCTCTCCCTCTCTCTCTCTCTCTCTTTCTCTGTCTGCTATCAGGACTCAGTGCAATGACTCCATTTATGTTTCCGCTCTATCGTTCCTACTTTCTTTGTCTTTCATCTTATTATATTCGTTATCTGTTTTCTAAGAAGGATAATTTGTTGTTGGCGGCAGAAATAGCACCAATTTGTGCCAGTGAAAATGGTAGGTAGTTATGAAGGGTGCACTCTGTGGTGTCTTCAGCATATAATCAGCCCGAACTTCAGCATATACTAGAACAGGCATAGCAGAGA
>NC_044495.1:33134710-33197210 GCF_902362185.1 Chanos chanos | reverse complement strand
GTGTCATTAAACACAATCAGCATCAAGATAAATATGTCCTTCAGCCTATAAATCATTTCTGACTCCATGGTTTCATGACCACTTCATCTCTGAGGCCCCACACAAAATATTTAAAAAACACACTAAAGTTAAATTTTTCACTCCTCAATAGTCAAAGCACTGTGAGAACAAACATGTAAAATAGGAGGAAAGCTTGTGGATCAAAACTGTATATTTCTGTGAAGTCTGTCCACACTCTAAGCCGCCTGATGTGATCTCAATGTTCTTGCCAGTTCTCCATGCTACTGTGCAGGAGCTTTGGTGTGAGACATTTAACTTTTTATCATAAAGTTATTACACATGCCAAGAGAGCTGTTACATCAATGTCGACTTAACTGGCTAATTTGTCATATTATTCTTTCAGGAGTTTCACTGTCCTCACATGCTACTTTTGTGTTGGTATAATTATCCCTTTCTGAGTCATGCAATGAACATGCGATCATTAACCAGCTTTGAACGTGATTATAAATCAGCCTCAAATGAAAGCAACCTCAGATGAAAGAGAAAAAAAAAAACGTGCACAAAAGCAAAGATTGTGTGATGAACAACATCGGTCTAGTTTTTTTTGTTCATAAATAAAAGACAGCATTTCCGTGCTGAACGCAAACCCTAAACTTTTGACTGGCATTTTAGCCTTGATTTTTTTTTTTTTTCTTTTCAGCCGTCATTATGGCAGTTGATAAAAGGGGGGAGGGAAAAGCACAGGGCAGACGACAAAGCCAATTCAGTAACAGTAAAAACCGAACCAGGGACCTTAAAAGTTTCTTTTTTCACAACATCACTTCAGACTGCATACCAGAATGTGTCCTCTACTTAAAAGTGTGTTCTTTTTCCATACCTTATGATCTTCTGCATTGAGTACTGAAATTCCTCTTTTGTTTTGCTAAGCTTTAGATACATCTATTGTGCAGTATCTGAGGGCGACTTGTGCACACAGAGGAGTGAGGTAGAGAACTCCATCCATTATAGTTGTTTGCTTGATCTACAGGATACAGGGAATAGAGAGACCTGTGAGGTCTTTAAATCCACGTTTAATGAGTCCTGGTATAACAGAATCTGCTTTCTTTTGCACAGGCCCACAGTGAGTAGAATTCAGTTTTGGAGTTTGGCTGCGTCTATAGCACAGTATCGTGACACCTCTACAGATATGAAACTGTAAGGACATCTTTCAGCGTTCTCAAACTCTCCCTCAGACAGATGCACACAGAAACACCTAGGATTATCCGACGCGTACCATACTGAGATGGGAATGACAAAACATAATAAGCAGTCTGCCCACCGACGGACATACATCTCGATTTCAGATCACACACGCTCATAATGCATTGCACCTTTGCCTTGTGGCAAAGGTAGAAAAGCTTATTGCAGCACTCTTACATCTCACTCATTGTAATACAAGATGCTTCCACTTCTGACAAGTTTACTTTTCAGTTTTTCAGAATAAGAAAAAAAAAGATGACAGATGAAAAAGGAGGACCAGCGTAACTCGAAAAGCAAGATGGATAGCATTAAATGATGCTCCGTTACTTCTGTCAAGTCTGCCCGCCCCCCTCTTCTCCCCAACCCCTTCATGCAGCTGAGCTTTCCAGAGCTTTCCGCACAGGCTGAGTAGTCACTGAATGCCTGAGGGCATTTAGCATCCTGTTAGCATCGGAAGAGTGATGGCAGAACCACCTGACTGAGCCCAGCCTTAGCACGGCGGAGGCACAAAACACAGAATGAAATATCCTTCAAAGGAAAAAAAAAAAAGAAATAGCCCCTTTAGAAAGGTTCTCATAAGCTTTAATTAGGTCCTATTTGGCTAAACTAGATTTCATACAATATTGGCCTACGTGCTACAACATTAAATTCTGAAATCAAAAGAGAATAGATCTAAATTCTTAATCAGAGATATTAGGGCAAGTCCATACTTCTCAGGCACCCACAGAGCGTGCTAATCAAGCCAGCCATTGCTTCATTAGTCAGTGATTAACACTGATGACTTAATATAAACGCGTAACAATTTTACTAGCTAAAGCGAAAGCAATTATGCTCCTCTGGCCAGTTTCCCCATTATAGCCAGATCGATGACAACAACCACTGGGTTCTGGATGAGAAGATATATGAGACAATTCTGAACTTCAATTTCCCTTATGATATCAATTTTGCCCCAAAATGGGCCATTGCCTCTCCTTCCTCCACACCATCCGCCCCCCCCCCCCCCCCAAGCAGTGCAATACATCTAAACAGGGCTGTGGTTTAATGTACAGAATTCATCTTCATTCCGCTGTAATAAGAGACGTTGGATATGTCATCCATTCTCCGCTATTTCCATGTATGTCTATCGTTAGGAGATGTCAGACGTACAGGACAGGCTGTGAGACAGCGGACGTACAAGATCTAAAAGAGCATCTCCATCAAGACAATGGGTCAATTATCCAGTAAAGTACAATGTTATGTCTCCATAGACACCCTCATTTGTCTTCTTCGCCCTTTTTTTTTTTTCATTTTAAAGTGGGTGAGCTGAACAACTTAAAGGAGACTCTTCTGCCATTGTTTTTACAATGTCCTGTTTGTTGTTGTTGTTGTTTTGTTTTTTTATTTTATTTCCTCCCCCTTGCTCAAATGACATGCAACAGTTCCCAGTGTTGTCTCGTTTTATTTTTCTCTCCCTCGCAAACTCAGAAGGATCAACTCTTCCTCCCAATTCCCAAATACCAAATCCCTGGCTTTTCAAAGCACTGGTGTGTACACTTCACAGTTCCCACTTAAAACATTACATCCAGCTATTTTTGAAAACAGTCGGTCAGTTTTTCTTCCTACCTATCTGTTTATCTGTTCATTTATGTGTAAGTAATGTATAATAAGTAATTCCTTTACTTTTCCATTTATATTTTTTATTAAAATGTGCACTGTATTTTACCCACCCTAAATAAACCACAGGAACCAAAAGCAGGGTGTCTGAGTACCTGTCATGTCTCTCTCTCTCTCTCTCTCTCTCTCTCTCCCTCTCTCTCTGGATGCGCGCTGATTGCTGTTACGTCGCACTGATCCTGTGTACATAGCATGAGGCTGAAAGGATAATCCTGCTGGATTGAGTTGAAACATTTAATCATGCCTCCTGGAAAGATATATCATTTGACTTTTTAACTGTTTAAGCATCCGCTTCATCTCATCCAAACATAAGCAGCCAAATAAAGCACAAAGCACAGCACATAAACACATTCTAATCCACTGATATTCTCCTGCTCTGGTCATCACATTTTATACCTTCACACTTTCATGTTCTCAATCTTGGACGTGCAGGGACGCTTAGGGTTAGGGCTATAAACAAATCATAAAGTTCATGCAAAATGAAAAAGCAAAACTTTCATGGACAAAATTCCAGGCACAGAACACTCACCACGTGACTGCAATACGGCAAATCTAGCATCTCTCGCAGAGCTCAAAGTTTGACACCAGGATTGGCAAGGGTAGGCATGCACTCTCGAGTGAACTAAATTTCCCTCTGTAGTCGTAATGATGCTGTGGTGGAGATTTAATGAGGGGTGCTTCGTTTGATGTGGCCTCAGCTAAGCAGGAGGACATGAAGTCACTTCTACAATGGGGTTAAATGTGTCTTAAGCACAAAGTCATTAAAAACAGTCTAAAAAAAAAAAAAAAAAAGGAGAACTCGTAAAATAACGCAGTATATATCTTTGCAGCCATGTGGCTGTCTCCTATGTATAACAGTGCTCTGCTGTAACCTAATTAAGAAGGTGTTAGATGGACAGAGGAGAGGTAATCGTGCTGAGGTGAGTCTGGATCAAATGACAGTGTTGTGTTCCTGGACACAGAGCTTGACTGATGGCGGAGGCATTTTTTTTTTTGCAACACAGAAGAGGCACGGATAATGTCAGTCGTATCACTCCATAAGCATAAAAAGACTCATCGCTTGATGGAATTATGACGATGCATTAATATTTCAGGCACTGCGAGAGTGTCTGCATGTATGGTGACCCTGGGGACTTCAAAATGATTTTTGAAAAACTTCAAATTATTATCATAACAATGAAACATATGGATCATTCAAACGACGATAAATCATTATGGATGTCTGTCCTCTGCCAGGAAAAGACAGATGATCACCCTGGCGTGGGTTAGACATATTAGCCCACTAGGAACACATGTGCTTTACAATGCTTGCCAAAGAAAAAGAAAAGGTCTTGCAGTGTGTTCTAACAACTTCCACTGAAGCACGATATGAATAAATTCACCCCAGAGCCTGGCGTCTCCTTTTTGACTTTGATAGTCTCATATTCACAATTGAAAATGAAATGACTTCGTCCAAGATAATAATATCATTTTATGTAGTCAATTTATGTCATGGTCCAAACAAATGAATTGTATAGCATTCTGTAAGCTGGTAGCTGTTTAAAAGTTACACCAGGCTGACCTGAGGGGTTATTCCAGGCATCAATGGCTGTGAGATCTGATGAAAGAGCCGGCAGTAATGGGAAGGTAAGGAGGCATCTAAGGCCTTAGTAACCGCCTGCCTCCCTATTTTCATTCTCCATGCACCTTCAAAGCAGCTCCAGCTCTAAACCAGTCTATGGATTATAGCAGAGTTCTGGGAAATGCTTCGTCTAATTTCCCTAGTGGGTATACTCATACAGAGTGATGAAGAAGTGGAGTTTGATACATAATTGGTGTTTCAACAGCCTCCAAAAAGCTTCTTTACGTGATATTTTCCCCCTCTGCTGAGAACTCCAGAAAGAGAGAAATAAACCCTTGATCTTCACTGAGTGCACATCAGCCTCCTTCCAAAAAACCCTTCGACATTTTCACGTCACACAGACAGAGCGACGAGAAGCACTGTTTGCAGCACTTCTAAAGATTTTGCGAACTACATTAAAAGTTCTACTTTAATAGTCAATTGATTACTTGTGTCTTGCAGACCTTCCCCCAATAGCAGAATAATTGACTCCCCTTAGCAGAGCAGGAAATAAACAGGAATAAAGCAAATCCAGTTTTATTATTCTTTTATGCCATGTATATGTACTTATCTTCACAAACAAGATACACTATATTGGAATGGGAATACATGTTTGATCAGGCCCCATAGAAAGTGATTATTTATACATTTTACTCTGCAAATTTCCATATATAAACCTTGTATTCACATCTCCATACTCACACCAAATCAAACACCCCTCAGGGCACAGAGTACCAACAGCCTCTCTCTCTCTCTCTCTCTAAGTTTAAATGAAATACCCTCAGCCTTCTTTCTTTCTTGAAGCTCATAAGAACAGCATCAAAATAATGTTCTCCAGAGTCAGAGCACAAGACACAACGCTTGGCATCCGCTCCTTTGCCTTGTCAGCATGTAATCTGGCAACTATCAACTACATCTCTGTATCCCAGAAAACATCCGTCTAGCTATTTCCAGTGATTTATTTGCGGTGACATATGCAGATAGTTCAAGAATGTTGTACGCTGAGCTACTGTATATCAATGTCAATATTTAGCATTTCTCTCACTGACGATGCAATCCAAAAAGCTCAAATAGACAGAAGATTCTAAGCGGTAAAACAAAGTAGACAGAGAGATATGGGAGGGACTGCTGCTCCTACTAAGGCTAAGTTAGCATTCCTGTACTCTCCGTGTAATTGGTCCTCGGCATGTCAGTCTGCCACAGCTGATATGACTCAGTCGTATCCATGAGGTTCTTTCATGTATATTGGACATGTCACCATGTGCCACTTAATTTTCAATCTGAACCAATCACATACAGAGCAATAGTGCCTAACACCTCGCCCAGTACATAATACAAAGAGGGAGGGTCATTGTAATCCTCGCCACTCTGTGCAACCTTCTCTCAGGGAGATAAGAACATTAATGGGAAAGATAGAAAACAAACAAACTAAAAACCAACCATGTCTCTGCTGTTTTAATGAGAGCAGACCCATGGCAAACCTTTCAGCACCAGTGCAACTTTCTTTTCTTTATTTGCAGACGTCCTCAAAGAATGATAAACAGTTTGAATATTAAGTAACAACTTGCTACATCTGTTAACTCATATTGACAACAACATCAAAACAACAAATCAAGGGAGTGATTCACCTGTTGTTTATAAGCCATTTAACAAATATTTGATGTATGCCTCGGATAGGGACTAATCAGTAGCGTGTATAATTAGCATTTGTTCTCTTCAATCATGTCCTAAATTACTCATTTTCCACAATTTAAGCTTAACAATTAATTCATTTGAAGCGGGGGAAAAAACATTAGTTCAAACATATAACAAACAAAACTGCAGCATCCTAAAAAGGATGTACGCTAATTAAATAGCTGCTTGGATGTGTGTGTGCGTGTGTGTGTGTGTGTGTGTGTGCGCGTGTGCGCGCGCGCGTGTGTATATGTGTGTGCGTGTGTGTGCGCACACAGTGGGGGGGAGTTGTAGTTAGGATTGTATCAGTACTCAGGAGAGTTAGAAAAGAAACACTTCAGATAGGATTAATGTTTAAAAAACTCTGAATACCCAGTTGTGTGAACAGGTGTTCAAAAGCTTCAGCTGGTTCATAAGTTCCTGTGAAGATGATTGCACACAACACAGCGCATGCATGGAGTCTGCTTAACTAGAGCAGAAAGACGAATGGGGAAAAAAAAGAGAAAAAAGCAAAGGAGGAAAGCAGAGCACTCTTAGTTGGCGCATATCAACCAGCTGAAGATCAACAACCTATCCACATTAGGTAAAGCTCTTTGACTGAAGTTTGTTTTGTTTTTTTTAACATTTAAAGCCGCATCTCCGACCACAAGAAATGTCTGAAGAACCCTAACAACAGCAAAAAAACAGAGAGGTAAGTTACCATGTGTACATACTGTATATTTACATACACATATAAGATGTGAAAACAGTCAAGCATTTTCTTTCATGAATGTTTCCAGCCTCTCAAAAAAAGGTTGTTCTGCATTCATTATGTTCTGTTGAGGTACCTGTCAGTATAGCTTTGTCAGACATCAGTCATTCACAGTTTTATCATGTATCAAGTGACAAAGATTGACAGTAATTTTGCTCATTGGTTAAAGTACAAGAATGAAAGACAAATGGAAAAAATGGAGAGGACATATGATCTGTAGCTGTCCACACTGACATGGCTGGATGGGATGAATCACAACCATAATAAATAATAAGTAAGGATTATTAACATGACTAGACTGGGGTACTGTGGGGCAACTGACCACTCTTAACTGAAGCCAAACACAGGCACAATGTGTGGCCCAGCTTTGAGGTCATTTGAAGGTTAGTAGCCAAACAGTGATGCAGCGGTGTAACTGTAATTAGCTGTGTAAGATGTAATGAAAAAGAATATTTTCTGTCAAATGTACTCCACTAAAAGTTAAAAAAAACCCTACCATTGGGACTACTCTATAAACAATAAAACATAGTACACCATAGTACGGTACAGCACAGTACAATACAGTGCAGTAGAGTTCAGTACAATACAGAGAGCATTTATTATCCATAAATTGATGCCACAGGAGTGAGATGTCCTAAAATAACATAAGTGATGGAAAACTCTTCTCTAAGTTCACTTTCTTTAAGTATAATACAGAGCACAATACAGAGAGCATTTATTATCCATGAGTTGATGCCACAGAAGTGAGATGTCCTAAAATAACATAAGTGATGGAAAACTCTTCTCTAAGTTCACTTTCTTTAAGTGAGTTACCTTGTTTTTCCACATTATGTTTTTAAACCTGGTAAGTGAGTCCTCTAATATGAAGAGGCCAGTTACATTTTTTTTTCCAAACACCTTGTTAAACAATTATCACATATCCCATTCAGTCTCCAGTCACTGAATCACTGACACTAATTATTTAATTACCAGAAATGAAGCACAAACAACAGTCACACGCACACTGTTCATATCAGTTTATCTGATTAGAACCGTATTCAGTTCACACATGTGTAGCAAGTTTTGGGGGGAATGTCTGTTTTTTCATGAAATGCTGATGTGTTATTGTGATTGTTTTAATTTAATGCTGTGTAAAATAAATTCAATCTGTTTGTACGCAGGGTACCTACCTCATGCTGTTGGGCACTTATCATGATCATTGTTGGAGGAAATTCTAGATGTTCCTTCATTGGCTTGTTTCCACACCCTATTGACCAAATTACTGCTTTTGAAAATACCATTAGCTTCTAAGTGTGTAATGTAGTTACTGTTAAACTGAGAGCCTCCTGTAGCTCATGGAGGACAGCAACTGACACACAGGTAAGACTCATGCTAAAACTCCATTTATTTTGTACATCTTAAGTGTCCAACTTAAATTGTTCTCTCCTGTTTTTCATACAAAAAGAGCAAATCATGTTTCAATAGTCTTTTGAGAGGGAAAGATCAATAAACAGGGATTAATATTTAGCAATCAATACATATCTATTGTATGTGTACTGTACATCTATTGAATGTTTAGTGATCCACATGAAGGAACTCCTTTATGCACTCCGTTGTTCCATTTTAGGTTTCTAAGTGGTGTAAAAAAAGAGGGAATGGTTTATGCTAGGGTTACAAGTGATGTTTCAAATGGATCAGATGGTTGAAATAGAATTTACAATGAACCTCACTTTACCTGAGGGAGCTAAATGTCCATGAGAAAAAAAAAAGTGAAGCAAGGTCGTGTCTGCGTCTCACCTTTTAGGTCAAATGTTCAAACCAAATTTACCTCATAAAGAAGAAATGCTCAGAAGTTGCTACAGTGGATTGAAGGAATGATTATCAGCTATTTTATCGTCCATGTCTTGACAAGATGCTCTTTTCATCTGCGCAGAGAATCTAGAGAGCAGTTTGAGCGTTCAGACGCTTGGCAGCGTCTGTCTTCAGCTCATTTTTCACAGTCGTCAGCCTTTCCAAAAGTGCGCATGATTTAACAATCACAAGCACAACTTTTCTATTTTGTATGAAAGACATTCCATATCTGTTGTCCTCTTTTCAACTCTCCCATGCTTTTGATGTGTTTTGGCAATTAAGTGAAGACTACTGTTTTGGCTTTCCTATGTCTGTCTGCTTAGAACTTGAAATATAGCATACCCAACAACTGCTTTGATTGATTTTCATACTATTTTTTGGCTGCGGTGTTCCTTTTACTCAATCTTCTCTAGTTGTTTGCTTTTTGTCACATTGAAATGTCACAGAAAGCTGTTGACTGTATTTTTCACACTTGTTTACATTACCGTGAATGTATTTGTCCTAAAAAAAAAAAAAAACTTACTGAAACTTTCCAAAGGTTTTCTTTTTTGGCTTCTTGACAAATGATGTGTCCATAAATTTTAACATTTTACTGAAGATCTTGGATCAGAGTTGGGAGAAACTTCTTGCTAAAGTAACCTCTTTTGTTGTAGTCTTACTTTTTATAGATTGACTTTTTACTGATTGATAAAACGTGTTACTTTACCAAATGTAAATGATATCACAGTTACATTTGTATATTTACAATGTCAGTTTCAACGCTGCTCTTTTTTCTCAAGTTTTAAGAGATGATGTTATGGAGTAATTCTGTCAGGTTTTTATGAAGTAACATGGCATATTTTAACTTACCCAAAATGTCATTACAGGTGGCTTCAGGATTAGTATCAATCTAATGTTGTGCTTAGCATCAATAACAGCACTCGATTAACCTATATATGCACTACTGAAATGTTGAACCTAATGCTGAACTTCACAAACTTGCATCTATGATTAAAGTACTCTCAGCATAGTTCCTCCAGCTGGAAGACTGGATGTAAGCAGATTCTCAAAATTAGCCTGAAGTGAGAGCAAAAGCCATTTAATCGTTACAATTTAAATATACATATAGACTGTGTATATATGTATGTATATAAAAAGCTACATTTCTGTCTCCCACTTCAGTCACCAAACACCTTCCAGCGCCTTAACTGCTATGGCTTTGGTAAACTCAATGGCAGCCCTTACCTTTGTAGAAGCACTCTTCACTATGCATGATGGTGATCTTCTGTCTGGCCTGGCAGGAGGCCCGATGCAGCTCACAGTGGTTCTGGTAAAGTTTGCCGTCAGAACCACACACGGGTTTATAGTGTGGTTTACAGTGCTCCAAACACTCGCATTCACCCTGACCAGTCTCACGGTTAACCACACAGTGCATCCCCAAACCACAGTATTTGTGATCACAAGGCCCTGGGTAACCATTATGGCCAAAAAACCCTGCAAATGAACACAAAGGAAGAGACAATTAGAAAATATTTACCACATTATTAGGATTATGAAAAGAAATTGTGAAAAGTGTGTGTGAGTGATGAGAAATGTACAGGGAATATGTATGAATGATGATATTTATTCGCATTTTATTGGTATTCAAATTGTTTATCTTGTGTGTTTGTTTGTTTGGGGTTTTTTGTTGTTGTTTTTGAAATTAAGTGCGACCGAGCACCCGTAAGCCTGTGTCTTTAGCACACTCTATAAAACTTCAGCTTTTTTTGAGGTTCAAGGAGTTCAAAAACCTAATATCTAAAAATCTCTCAAAGATTTCAAACTAGCCCCAGGGTAAATGCCTCCCCCATCCAATAACCTTTCAGCCTTCTATTTTCTTCCTCTTTTGCTAAGGTGATATGTAGCGGTTTCTAAAGGGTAAGCACTGAGCCTTCAGTGGAAGGTCCATTCGTCTAAGCCCATCATCTGTAAACAGATATGACAGGTGAAGAAGCATATGGGTGCAGAGATCTGTGAAGCGAGGCAAGAGAGAGAGAGAAAGAGAGGAAGAGAGTAAGAGAGGGAGAGAGAGAGAGAAAGAGAGAGAGAGAGAGATGGCCAGAGCACATCTGTAACCGTGGCCTGCTTGTCTACAGATCCTCAATCAGCCAGCTCCACTCCACTGCTCAGGGTTTTAGGAGCCCTCCAGAGGGACAGGGCAGACAGTTTCCACCGCAGCTAAAGAAGTTGGCGATGAAAGCAATGACTCCTTCACCATCCGCTCTATGCTTCTGATATGGAGATAGAGCTTTCACCTCTTAACCATCCCCCATCCTTCTCACTCTTTCAGCCTAAGCCTCACCCCACCCAAAGCTTTTATCACCTGGACACGTCTCTTTTTTTTTTGCAATGCTGGATCTTTTTTTGGATGAAGGTTCCTTCTCTTTATATCAGGTTCAGAGGAGGGATAGAGCTGAAGCTAAACCCATGGAAAAGACTGGAAAAGAAAAGGGTTCGAGGAAGGGTTTGCATCCCATTCACGTGTCAGTGTGAAAAGGTCTGCGCTGACATTTACCCGTGAGGACAGAGGGAGGTGCAGACCGTGTTTCTTAGATGAGACACACACAGAGCGTGGGCCTAGGATTAAATATGCATGACCACAGAGGCAGCAATGACCAAACGCTGATGCTCTCTCTCTCTCTCTCTCCCCTCTCTCTCCCCTCCTTTTTCTGTCTCTCGTTATCAGTGTTAGATGGAATGCTAGTTGCAATTGTCCCATTCCACTTGTTAAATATTGAAAGTTTCACAATGAATTGCTTAGACCAAGCTCTCCCTCCTGTGCACCCCCTTCATAATGTCTAATCTGTCCACACAAAGAATCTCATACTGGAATCCAATCAGTGGACCAAAAGCCATTAACCACCAGTTAGATAAAAATGATTATTTTTCAGGTGCAATTTGAATAGGTCATTGCAACTGACAGGGAGAAAAAAAACACTAGAACCCAACATAGTGTTGACAGGGAGGAAAAAAGACTAAAACCCCACACAGTGTTAAAAGGGAGAAAAAACACTAAAACCCCACACAGTGTTAAAAGGGAGAAAAAACACTAAAACCCCACACAGTGTTAAAAGGGAGAAAAAACACTAAAACCCCACACAGTGTTAAAAGGGAGAAAAAAAACACTAAAACCCCACACAGTGTTAAAAGGGAGAAAAAACACTAAAACCCCACACAGTGTTAAAAGGGAGAAAAAACACTAAAACCCCACACAGTGTTAAAAGGGGGAAAAAACACTAAAACCCCACACAGTGTTAAAAGGGAGAAAAAACACTAAAACCCCACACAGTGTTAAAAGGGAGAAAAAAAACACTAAAACCCCACACAGTGTTAAAAGGGAGAAAAAAAACACTAAAACCCCACACAGTGTTAAAAGGGAGAAAAAACACTAAAACCCCACACAGTGTTAAAAGGGAGAAAAAACACTAAAACCCCACACAGTGTTAAAAGGGAGAAAAAACACTAAAACCCCACACAGTGTTAAAAGGGAGAAAAAACACTAAAACCCCACACAGTGTTAAAAGGGAGAAAAAACACTAAAACCCCACACAGTGTTAAAAGGGGGAAAAAACACTAAAACCCCACACAGTGTTAAAAGGGAGAAAAAAACACTAAAACCCCACACAGTGTTAAAAGGGAGAAAAAAAACACTAAAACCCCACACAGTGTTAAAAGGGAGAAAAAACACTAAAACCCCACACAGTGTTAAAAGGGGGAAAAACACTAAAACCCCACACAGTGTTAAAAGGGAGAAAAAACACTAAAACCCCACACAGTGTTAAAAGGGAGAAAAAAAAACACTAAAACCCCACACAGTGTTAAAAGGGAGAAAAAACACTAAAACCCCACACAGTGTTAAAAGGGAGAAAAAAAACACTAAAACCCCACACAGTGTTAAAAGGGAGAAAAAAAACACTAAAACCCCACACAGTGTTAAAAGGGAGAAAAAACACTAAAACCCCACACAGTGTTAAAAGGGAGAAAAAACACTAAAACCCCACACAGTGTTAAAAGGGAGAAAAAACACTAAAACCCCACACAGTGTTAAAAGGGAGAAAAAACACTAAAACCCCACACAGTGTTGTTTTTAAACGCTGGCTGTGACTGTGCTTGTCCTGTTTTTGTTCTGTATACTTTTCTTTTTTTTTCTTGTTTGTCTGCTTGTTCACCAGAATATTAGACAAAGTCAAATTTTAAAACAACAGCTTCAGCCAATGGCCATTTGTTTATTTGTTTATTTGTTCTACAGAGTAGAAACCAAATGCATTTTTTTCTGTTTAACTCTGTTTACCTGGTTCTAATTCATCTATGTGATAACGATTCTCCTCACATTCAGGCCTCTGTTTTAGGGTGCCACGTTTCCTGTCTTTGTGGCAAAAGAGAATTGACTGGGTCATGAAAGGGCAAGGGAGAGAGTCATTGAAATGCACAACGTGTCTGTGTGGGACAAAATGACACCTAAGACAAATTACTAATTTAGTCCCAATGATTTGTTGTTGATAATTCAGGTTTTTTGTGGAAGATCAAGGAGACAAGAATTCTATATTTCAAACGAACATGTTCGACAAGTTGGGCTTTAATCTGGACCCTAATGTCCTCATCCTATCTGTTTTTCATTAATACAGCAAAATATAAATGAGTGAATTAATGAATGAGAGAGAGGTGAAAAACAGAAATCTAAAAAAGCAAGCAAGCAAACAAGTAAGAAATGAGGGAAAAGAAAAAAGAATATGTCCAAAACTTCACTAACCAAAGAATAGTACAACACGAGGCATAAATTAAGCCATTAATCTTTGTGTGAGATAGAGAAATGTCAGGGAGAGAGATATCAGCCTGGACTGTGAACAGCTGGTCTCAGATGACTGCCTCAGCACATGCAGCCTTATTAAAGCACACCTTACACACACACACACATACATACACTGCAGAGAGAGACAGCAGCTGAATCCACCCCTGGAGATCAAACACACAGGAGTCCATTCATATCACACTCAAGACATGTAAAGACAAGACTTCATCACCTTCAAGTTGAGGCAGAACTAAAACTCATTTACATAACCTTTATAAAGTATTGATAAAGATGTAGCAACAGTACAGCATGTAGGTAGGGATAGATGAATGAATGAGAACATTTAAGTAATATCTGGTGGTTCTTAGCTCCCAACAAAACTGAGTTGCTTGTGAGAGACACTTGAGTTTGGAAAGCTCCAAATTAGCATGTTTACCTGATAAAATCAATGCGCTCATTAAACGTGGCAAAAAATAAATAAATAAAACAAAGTGACAACTCACAAATAACTTGCTGAAGGAGCAGCACCTTAGTGTTAACAGTCAGGAACTTCGCAGTAGTTACAGAAAAGCATCTAAACAATCTGTCATTCATACGGTGCCTTCCGGGTTCGTGAACAAAGTTGAAAAAAAAAAGTCTATGTAAAGTGCCATGGCGCCTCTAAACTGAACACAAAACATTTGAACATTTCCACTTTAGTTGAGTGGTTGAACCCAGCAAATCTTTTGCTATTTAAAGAATGCTCTTCAATATGGGGTTCTGCTGTCATCTTTTGAACACTTTATCCTTTTCTTCTTTATTTCTTTATTTATTTTTTCTTTTTTTTTTCCCAAAGTCTCTACTCAAGGCCCAAGATGCAAGTCCCTGGACCATCTGATGTTTTCTGCAACAACAGAGGCTGATCCTTGGGGATTGCTGGGTAATGTAGTAAACAACAGTAGGCGGCTTTCAGCCTCTCCGTCACTGCCGTATGGTTAAGAAGCCCCTGTAGACACCACCCGCCAGAAACAACAGGAAAACAAATTCAGATAAACACACGCACCAAACAATGCTTCAAAACTCAACATGAAAGGAGAGACGGCGTCTTGCACAAACTCCACCTGTCGTCTGTCTGTCTCTGCCTCTATGGAATGTTCCGGAGACACTGTCATTTGAACATCCAGAACCTCTCTTATTCACCTCAGTCATTCCCCAGAAACAAAGAGTGATATCAGAAAGAGATATCAGTTTTTTTTTTTTTTTGTCCAAAAAAGAAGGTTCTCACTCCAGAGGGCATATTAGTGAACGCCACACTGAGTGGAAATGTATTTATAACCTACCTGTTGTTACGGAAAAAAAAGGCCAAAATAAATAAATAAATAAATAAATGTTAATGGGCTCTGTGGCAGCAGGCTCAATATCATTAAACGTGGCGGCATGCGAGTGCTAAAGCACAGTAATTCACTCTTCAGCATTGGCTAAATTAAAGCCTCCACCGTCAACAGTGTCCCACTCCAAATGATCCCTGATTAGTTCTCACCTCCGCCACGTCACAATAAATCAGTGCTGGCTTTTTTTTTCCTTCCTCTTCTTCTTCTTGCTGCAACACTAATAAATTGGTCCTACAGGACAGTTACTGGTCTGAATAGGACAAAAGAATGAACGGCTCCCAGTAGTACATCAAAGAGAGCAGAAGTCACATATCAAACAGGGTCATATATCCTGTGTTTTTCATCAGGCTAATTAGGATTGGGGTGTCCTGGGGTGTCAAGGCAGAGATCAACAAACAGGGGCCAATGTCATCTGGTCGGCCTTCATAAACCTCTCAGACGTCCCTCATCCGTTCAGAGGCTTTTAATGCCGTCAAAGAGTGGGACCGAGGCCTCAGTGAAAAAGCATAACCCTTTCACTGAATGCACAAATGTGTACCACTGGATTATGTGAGGCAGCTCTCATCCATCCTCTAAAATGTCACTGTCTGGTAGAGCTTCTCATCAACATGCAAGTCAACTCATTGATTGCTTTTGTAAATATTACGAATCTATCCGAAGCCCATATGAAAGTCATGGTCAGTCTCAGGTCATGTAAATGAGTAATGCCACATAAAACCACAAATCACAGTTATAAATGATGGGTAACATTCATTGGAGGGTTTTTACAAAGTGGGAATTAGTTTCCTTTAGCAGAAAACAGAGAGAGAGAGAGAGAGAGAGAGAGAGAGAGAGAGAGAGAGAGAGAGAGAGAAAGGGAGGCCAGTTTTATCTCTTGGGCGCTGCTACAGGCTGACAGGTATATAAGTAAGGTGCGGCAGTGTAGAAAAAGAGAGTGATAGAGTTAGTTGAAACTTTCTTGGCAGAGAGTAGAAGCCAAAACACTAATGTTATCTCTCACTACCTTCTCCAGCACATTCAGAGCCTTATCCTCATGTCTGAGAGAGAAGTTAGCAACAACAAAACCAGAGAAGAACTCTAAGACCTTTCTCACTGGACTCAGGAGTGTTACATCACTACTGACCAAGAACAACAACAACAACAACAACAACAACAACAACAACAAGTAAACAATGTACTGACAGTTTGAGAGACCAAAGGGTTCACAATCTTTTTTTGTTCTCACTGTTCTCACTCAACATTTGTCAGGTGCTAGATCTTACAAACCAAAGGACAGATATAATCCTCATTAAAATGCAGGCTTCATACAGTCCCAGTAAAAAACCCTATTTGTCAGGCACGGCTACACTCGACTAATTGTAAACTCCCAACAGAACTCCCTCTGCTAATTCGTGTAGCATTAAACTGTTTTATTTTGTGGCAGCCAGCCATTGTGTACTTTTGGAGTCCAATCCCATTTAGCTTTGTATTTTCTGTTGGGTCTTTTTCTCGCCTTTTTTTTTTTTTTTTTGGCTGGTTGTTACTGTTTTTGTTTTTGTTTTTTACCTTTTGGCTGCTTTTATCTATATGAAGGTAAGCTGACAACTTTCCCAATTAGTTTTTCAACTTAGTTTTATTCCGGGCTGAGAAAGAGGGACACTGCGGGAATATAATGTCTGTAAGGAAAACAATGATAGTAACATGTTGCAAAATGGTGTCTCATTATGGTTCCGTTTTCAAAATTCATCATGTTTGGCTGGACAGTGCGTTTGGACAGCTTTAAATATCAGGATCAAGATGCCCAGAGCCAGGTTGGCGCGAGCCAGATAGATCAACAGTGAAACAGAGTTGGCAGTTGTTTGGGCCATCGTCTCTGGCCCACTCCATTGATCATGCTAAGTCTGAGGGGGAGTACAATGAGAAATGCTCCCATTAACAGAAACTGAGAGACCTTTGAGAAACAAGAGCTCTCCATGCAGCTCATGGAACAGCTGCATCTCCAAATCCCTGAGAGACAAAGAGAGAGAGAGAGCGAGAGAGAGAGTGAGAAAGAGACCAAGAGATAGAGAAAGGCAGGAAGTGCAGATAAAAGATATAATAAAAGTAACGAGCCAATTGTGTCATTCATTATTCAAGGAGAGGAGGGGATAATCAAAAGGAAAAGGGAAGAGCTAAGTGTTTGGATAGCGCATTGCATTTCTTCACCAGCCAAAAGACAAGCCCCTGCCCCATTAAGATTAAATGAACCAAGGGAGACTAATGCCCAAAATGCTCAACCGATTTATTTATTTATTTAGATTCTTCACCATCTATCCTAGCAGTTAGAGACTATCCCCACAGAGTAAGATCCTGATAGAACAGGAGTGTCGGTTATATTGTAATAGCAAAATATGTTTGCCTTTGTGTGTGTGCGTGTGCGTGTGCGTGCGTGTGTGTGTGTTTACCACTGTAGATAGGAAAGCCCTGGGGAACGGTGGAACAGACACTTCACTTGCTGAGCCAGTTTATTAGCATTACGCTAAAAGCAGGACCTGTGTTCTTTGTTAAATGCTGAATCTGTGTCTATACCATTACCTTTATGCTAATGTATTCCTAAAGGAATTAGCATTGCTCTTAAGTTTGTGCTGAGGCTTAGAAACTTCTTAGGGCAAACAAAATTGCAATTTCCCTACTTAAGTGAGTGACAGGATATTTGTAGAGTTTTGGCATTAAATCAATATTCTCCCTTATGACTACTGTAGATCCAAGTGCATATCTTTTTTTGCTGAATTTAGCTAGCCCCTCCTGTTCATGGGGTTTTCATCTCATGAATATTCACAGCATGCAAATATTGACTTTTCTTACTGTGTCGAGAGCTTTCTCTGGAGTGAAATTAGAGGTTTGAATATTCAAAGGTCTATTTGTGATGCAGCATGGCCCTGAGTCTCTGTCAACCAACCTCTGTTACACAAAAACAGCTGGTGTCAGTCACGATCTTTGGCTTTTCAACAAGTAGTGGGGGTATTCTTGGACTGTCTGTGGTCAAGAAACATGCTGTGCTCTACAGAGAGATTTTGTGCATTTAGTCTGAAATCTTGTTTTTGTCTGAGATTCTATGTTACCCACAGTGAGGTGTTAGTTGTCTGAGATTCTGTGTTACCCACAGTGAGGTGTTAGTTGTCTGAGATTCTATGTTACCCACAGTGAGGTGTTAGTTGTCTGAGATTCCGTGTGACCCACAGTGAGGTGTTAGTTGTCTGAGATTCCGTGTTACCCACAGTGAGGTGTTAGTTGTCTGAGATTCCGTGTTACCCACAGTGAGGTGTTAGTTGTCTGAGATTCCGTGTTACCCACAGTGAGGTGTTAGTTGTCTGAGATTCCGTGTGACCCACAGTGAGGTGTTAGTTGTCTGAGATTCTGTGTTACCCACAGTGAGGTGATAGTTGTCTGAGATTCTGTGTTACCCACAGTGAGGTGTTAGTTGTCTGAGATTCCGTGTGACCCACAGTGAGGTGTTAGTGATGCTATAACCAGGAGTAACATCCACACCACTTTCTGCGTGGATGTTACAGACCACTTTCTGCCTGGATGTTACAGAGAATTTTCTGCCTGGATGTTACAGACTACTTTTTGTCTGGATGTTACAGACCACTTTCTGTCTGGACGTCACAGACGATTTTCTGCATGGATATTACAGACCACTTTCTGCCTGGATGTTACAGACAATTTTCTGCCTGGATGTTACAGACTACTTTCTGCCTGGACGTTACAGACAATTTCTGCCTGAATGTTACTGACCACTTTCTGTAATATCCAGACTGACATTCAGACAACTATCATTTGCTCCCAAAAGGTCTCCGAAGACATGTTTTGCCTGTTTTCCTGTTTCTTCGCATTTTTATTACACACTCTCTCTCTCTCTCTCTCTCTCTCTCTCCCTTTCTCTCTCTCTCAGCTATATTTTTACCTCTCCAATCACTACCCATTTCTTTCTCTGTGCATATTTTAGCCCGCTCTACAAATACAGAGCTCAAGTAGTTAAAAAAAGAAAAAAGCACATCAAGCAGAATTCTACTTCATATAACTTAATGAAGGCTGTAGAAAGCAAGCATACATTACCTCGGTGTAGGACAGTGGGAGTGGTTATCGTGATTAAAACAGCAGGGGAATCATCCAGCAAATAAATCTGTCGGCGAAAATTACGCTGGCACAGCTGCGTACTCCACTCATATTGTAAAGGATGCCACGCGCAGTTATTAATAAAAGAATCCCATGGGGGTGGCATGTGATTTTGGGATTAATGTACAATTTAGAGCTATACGTCTATAATGTTGAATTATTAAGATTTGGCTTTGCTGCCAAGGGGCCCGTCAGTGCATACAAATTAATGAATTAGATCACGATGACAAAAGTTGAGAGCGCGTGATGATAAAACTAGACATATTTCGGCAGCTATATCAGCATATATGAAATTGGATTTGCTTTGGAAAGCTGAAAACGTGAAAAGCCTAGTGGAAGTATCTGATTTGTTTTTGTTGTTGTTTTTATTGTTGTTGTTGTTGTTTTAAAAAGAATTAGTAAAACAATTGATAGAGCTCCACGACCATTAACCTTGTTGCCAAATAGCGTTCTAAAGCTTCAGAAAAAGAAAATAATAACACTGTCCACAGCACAGCATGGGAATTATGTAAAGGTGACAGGGGTAGTAGCTATACCCCCAGAATACATGGCAACCATATTTTAATATTACACAGATAAGCTATCTTCTCTCCCTGAGATGTGATTTTTAACATTAGCAGTGAGATATTTTGTGCCCAGCCGCATAGTACGAGCTGTTGATGTGCCAGAGACCTCATTTAGAATTCCAATTACAATGCATTCTGCATCTTATCTCCTCTCCCTCCCTCTCTCTCTCTCACACACACACAGACACACACACACACACACACACACATATTCTGACACCGAATTCTATTTTGCTTTATATACTGCCAAATTTCATTTATTCACTCACATTTTTATTTAAATGTCTGCCTGTCCAGTATCTAAATGTAAACAAAAAAGGGCATTCATCTCATCATACATCTAATATTGTGTTTCAGTAATGTAAAAAAAAAGACCATATGTGTTAACAAATATTGCAATAATCAAGAGTTAAAAAGTAAAAGAAATTTCTTTCCCTGGGTTCCTCTTGAGATAAACATAGACCGTTACAGAATCAAGCCATATCTTAAATAGTTTCCATTAAGGTAATAGACTTAATTAAGTCTGAATTTAATGCACTTTGATACTGAATAATTAAATATCCATTTGAAAAAAAAATCTGGGGAGGTATTAAGTGCAGTTACAAGTAAGGTGTCTAATCATTAATTAAGTCCATGCCTGTTTAATGCAGGGAAATAATTAAAAGCAAATACTTTTGATAAAAAATTGAACTCTTCCAGAAAGTCGAAACAAGCTAAGAATACCAACAAAGCAGCACCGGGTGAAGTTCCAACACTGTCCATGAGACTCAAATATTTGATAACTGTTTTTTTGTTTGTTTGTTTGGTTGGTTGGTTTCTTTACTTGTTTGCTTGTTTGTGTCTTTTCTCTGTCATGTAAGCTGCTTATTTGTGATTTTGCTGACAAGTGGCTAAAATCCAGTATCCTCTCAAGCAAAGAGCGAGACAACAGAGAGCGAGAGAGCAAAAGAGATGAGAGAAAGAGTGTGTTAAAAATGAATGTCTGTGGACAGTTTAGCCTGCCTTTTTATGACCATGTTCCTTTCACAATTACAGCTTTGACCTTCTGCTGGAGGGGGGAGTGGGAAAAAAAAAGAAAGAAAAAGGCACATCTTTAATTACTGGTAGATTCTAATACTGGTTGGCACAGTGTGCAATAGTGCAGGCACCACTGCTCCGTTATTAGCTCGTGATAGTGTCCTGGGTGTCTCCCGACACTGAGGTGATAAAGACGCAGCTGATGACTGGAATACACATCACCTGTTAGGAGAGAACTGAGGCTTCTGCCCGACAGCTGGGCCAAGTATGACCAGTCCTGTGTCACTGGCCTTACAGGTGGTTCTTAGGCTTACATGGAACTTACAGAGTACAGAGAACTAATGTGTGTCACCTTTTACAAAACGACTACATAGATTTTAAGAATCGCCTTAGCAGAATGAAGGAGGTATCAGGATTTGGAAGAGATGGAAAAGGCCATTAAGGGAATAAAGAAAAACTGTACTGGGCGAAGTGTTGGGTGTTGTGTAGTTTTGTGGGGCGTGAAATTAATTTTATGCTCAACTGAAACTACAGCAACACTTAACAAAAGAATGCTTAAACCAAAAGCATAATTATTATGAGTGTTTGTTATTGTTGTTGTTTTTGTTGTTGTTGTTTTTAGGATGATATATCTCAAAGCATTTTTTATGCCTTCATTTGACAGTGTGTGAGATATTTCAACATCTGTATGAAAATTAGACTGTACTGTATTAGATCGTATGGTTTGATTATTTTCTACTTCATATTAGTAGCCATATGACACTATAAGCTGTATCAGTGAAAGACAGATTTCTCCCTTCGCAAACAACAAAGACTTCCAACATACATTTTCAATGGTATGATTTTTTTTCCCCACATTTCAAAGGAAAGTTCTTGTAGAAATCAGGCAAGTGTAATTATAATAAGTGGGCTGACTCATTTTGCCATAGGATTCATCATGGTGGTTATAGTGACCGCCCTTCCCTGTAAAAAAAAAAAAAAAAAAAACCCACCCACAGAGAGTAGAAATGTACACTCATTACCAGCCTTCCCTGGCCACTCTGCCTTTTGTTACCTGCTTAAACATTCACTGAGGCAACGGAGAGTCACCATAAGCATTGAGTGACAGCTTCTCCCTCTCTGTCCCCCTCCCCTCTCTCTCTCTCTCTCTAATACAAAGCTAGTCATTTCCCCCACAATGCATCTGAGCTTATGCATTCCATCAGTGACCATCTCCCACAAGGCTTTTCTATGCCATGTTTAGTCTCCAGGGCTCCTCAGACCAGAATGGGAGGATGAGAGAAAGAAAAAAAGCCACTCACATAAGTGTCTTCTCTGGAGCTGGATTCATTTGATTTATTAATAAATACGCGGGGGACGAACATGCCATCACCTTCTGGTAAATACCATATGTCCTGAGTTTTGAAACATCTGGTATTGATAGCTTTCTCTCTTTCTTTCTCTATTTCTCCTGTTCTCCCTCCTCTCTCTTCTACTGCTTTGTCCTTAACTGTCAGTATATTTGGTCAGTGTGAATGAATGAGGCTGTTTTTGTCTGTCTGCATGTGTTCTCTCTGTGGATCTCAGGTCGATAGCCCAGTTTCCACTCATATTGCCCACAGCTTGTTGATGTAGAGGAATATTTGAGACATACCATTGTAACACACACACACACACACACACAGAAAGGCAGATGATAACAGCTCTGAGACGCACCAGAGCACAACAGACCCTATAAGTACACATGTTCCATTTTCCCTCCTATTCTCTGACAATTAAAAGTGACAAGACAATCAATAATACAATACTAACAGTCCGTATTAACAAATCACTAGCTACCTCGAATAAAGAAGAATGAGGAGTGAACCTCATTTTCAAGTGGGTAAAACAATTGCATGGCATTGCCAGACATCTTCCTTACAGATAAAAACCTTCAAAGGCAGTATCTGTGTTCTATACTTTACTATCCAAAAACAAACAAAACCATCCTGTGAACACACATGTCCAGCACAGATGTAACAACTGAAATGTGTTAAAATGTACTTGACATTTTTGTAATTTACAAATTAAAAATGTAAGTTACAAATAAAAATAAGCAGCAAAGCAAAATAACTCATTGCAGTTTTGCATAAAGGACAGTTAATAAAAAAGTAACACATATATATTGTTACTTTGTAATAATGGTTTCATATCAGCAATGTTTTATATATGTAATGTATAAGAGGGATGTAATGGCATTCATGCAGTCGTGACTGGGATATCGCTGCCTGTCGTGACACGAACTTACAGATATGAATTGAGGATAGGGATATGAGTGAGTGTGTGTGTGTGTGTGTGTGTGTGTGTGTGAGTGTTGCAGTGAGAGACAGTTACAAAGGGAAGGGGGAGAGAAAGAGACAGAAAACAGACGGTACATACCCTTAATCCGCAGGCTCTCCGGGATCCCGTCCTGCTGGAACAAGAACAGAGAGAAAGGGACCTCATGAAATACCACACACACACACACACACACAACACTGGTACCTGCCGCATGTCAATGTACTGTCTCCACACTGCAGATAGAGGCACACTGGACATCAGCCCATCTCCCTCTCACACCATACACAAACGCACACACAAATCCCTTGGTCATGGTCAAAAGACTGCTGTATTTTTACAGAATACCATCCTCTGGCATCTCCAGCAGTCACACTGTTACATATTTGTAAACCTAAACAAAACATTGCCAATGTATGAAATTCTTCTTTCTCAAATACAAGGTATATATTAACAACCGTATCCTCATCATTCGTTCAGTGTTTCACTGGCCCTAACCATGCCATGCTTGCTTTTTATATTTGTTATTACTGCTGTTCTCAGTAGTAGCAATACTAGTAAGAGTAATATTACTACTGTTGGCAGTATAGGAATAAGTGTGCATAAGTATCACCCTGTGCAGAATCTATTACTGTAAATCACTTGAGAGGATATCCAGTATTACATTTATGAGCCACATTCAGTAATTGTTGTTATTATCCCGTTAAGCACAGTGACTGTAAGTGAGACAGTAAGTAACCATAAAAAAAAGGAGGTGATATTCAGTATTATGTCTGACTGGGAGCGAACCCAAACTCATCTGTTTGAAGCCAATGAGACGGCCTGACAGGACCGTACAGGGAGAGGGCTTCTCACGGCATCTCTGTCTTTAAAGGTTAAAGGAAACGCCGTGGCTCCATTCCATCCCTCCGTCTTTTTGGCAGAAGACAAATGGCAATTGCAAATGTTACATGCCATTAGGCTTTTAAAGGGGGTGTTTCAGAGGGCAGCCGTACCAAATTATTTACCTCTGGGTGATGAGTATTTCATGTGCGTCGACGAACAACGGCCATTGCTGGAGAAATAAAAAGCCCAATTATTTCTGCTGGTACTCTCCATTAAGATTCTTTGGCTTCTGATCATGAATAGACAAGACATGGGGCATAAATATTTGATTCTTGCATCGCCCGGATCCTTCTCTTGTACCGTCCTCAGAGACTTTACCCAGAGGAAGATTCATACTTTTGATTCAATTTTTTGCTTGTAGGCTGGTATAACAGAGTTTATACATAATGCAAGCAATCCTTAGTCGATACTAAAGTATTTCTACTAACGCCTAACAGAGCTGATAGAGAGTCATTCATCAAGTGTCAGATGCAGTATACAGATGTGTGTGTGTGTGTGTGTGTGTGTGTGTGTGTGTGTTAACTTTTCCCATATGCTTGTGTGTATGTCATTTGTATGGAGTTATGCAGACTATTTGACTTATGAGGACACACAAGTGTTTTTAAAGATGAGCGAACAAGTGAAGGTTGTTATGTGAAAGATTCAGATGAATTAACATTATTGTGATTTTCTTTTTTCTTTTTTTTTTACATTTTGTGTCCCTTTAGTGGAAATATTGACATGGTACAGTGTTCAGACAACATCAGTCCATATCTGCCTGCAGTGTAACAGTGAGAAATGAGATTATGTCAAGACAGCAGGCTTCCTCCCAAAACAGAGTTTATTCTATTCAAAACAAGTTTGATTTATGGAACAGTGCTGAGGTGCTAAATCACCCATAGTGCAGTTTTGTTGTTTCTTTAGGTGATTTCCGGGGGATTTTGCTGTCTTTCTTTTATCTTTATTTTTTAAAAGAGAGTGTGTGTGTGTGTGTGTGTGTGTGTGTGTGTGTGTGTGTGTCTGTGCGTTTTGGGAAGAGTTCACTCAGGGGAGCTCATAGTACCCAGTTGCTCTGTGGTTTCCCATCTGCTTGAGTAAAAACAAGCTGGCCTCCAGCCGGCCTTTCTTTCAGCCTTATCTCTCAGACACATCCCCATGCACCAGCCCTGTTTCACTAAAGCTGCCCTCCCAACCTTACTGTATAGTACACTCTCTCTCTCTCTCTCTCTCTCTCTCTCTATGAGCTTATCTAGCTTTAATCTAGCTTTGCCACGTGGACACAGCAAAGCATAGTGCCTGTTGCATGGTCCAATCCTCTCTCTCCCTGTGTCCCTACTGTTCTTATCGATAAGGCCGCAGTGAGCATTAAAAATGCATCTTGACATAAAAGTGGGGCTTAATTGCTTTTTTAAATGGACTACATGTTGATCTTTTATCATCTGAGTGATTCAGTCTAATCCAGATTGATTGGTTTTTGCTGATGTGATGCGTTGTTTCATTTTACTCCTGGCTTTACACATATCTGAAATCAAATTATGAGCTCAAGGTAAATGTCTATATATATATACACCTCAGAATTCATTAAACTCTCATGGTTATGTGTTTTACCTTTTCTCAACTTTTCTCTGTCCCTCCTTGGCCTTGTCTGTCACTCAGCAGACCTTCGTGTTGTGAGTGGTTAAAAAAAGGATGGGGTGGGGCTGGGCGGCATATAAAAGACAGGTGATTGGCTCGGGCAGAGAGGGACAAAGCTGCATATTGTAAGCTGAATTAGTCCCTGTGATTGAAGCTGTCGGCGCACATGGAAAGCTAATGGGGTCATGGGCTTATCTCTGCTTTCGTGCCATGAAACAGGCAAAGACCCAATGACAAAACACAAGTTCCCTGCACCAGACCAGCAATCCCAATCAGCCTCCAGGTCTGAAGTGAAAACAGACTGCCAGGGGACTCCGACTGAAGGCCAAGAGTAAGAGCTTAAAGGGTGTCTGTAGAACTGTCTAATGTTACAAGCAAACAATAAACTTCCTGATGAAAACACCTCAAGCCTTCAGATACACTTATTTAAAACAGAAGCCACTCAACACAGGATATCTCATGGATGTAAAGCACAAACTGTCCTTTTGTCTTATTCTAGTGACCTACGTTCAGATTTCACCCAAACTGTTTACATTTTCGGGCTTGACTAGAGATGTGTGAGTTGTGTAGAATGTGGTAGTCGACTGATGTTTGGACCATTAAAACCAAACGACCCCTCAAGCTTATCACACTCAACAGATACAATTAATTTGTCCTTAAGGATAAGTGTATCACAAATAAAAATAAAAGCCACAATTCACATTTCCTCAGGACAAGTGTACCACAAACAAAAACGCTATAACTCACATTTCCTAAGGACAAGTGTACCACAAACAAAAACGCTATAATTTACTTTTCCTCAGCACTTCACTAGGACTTTATTTCTTCCACACTACACTAAGATCTCATAACCTTTACATTAAGGTTCTTTTCTCTTTCTGTTCCTCACTTCTTATTATTACTATGACACTAGAGATTCCATAAAAATCCTTCTGCTGATGTGGAGAAACACTGAGAAGGTCCCCTTATGCTCACTGCAAATATGTACTTCACATGAGCAACAAGGACAAAGATTTCCTTCATTTTTTTTTTTTTTGTCAAAAGTGTTCTTTCAAAATGAGTCCTACAGTATTGTAATAGATAGATAGACAGGTAGATAGATAGACAGACAGAAAAGGATAAAGATATAGATATAGATATAGATATAGATATAGATATAGATATATAACATTGGTGCTGGAAGTCCATAAAAGTCGAAATTACAAAAATATTACTGACTGAATACAGAAAAGCTAAAATATTGCCAGTGACTGAAGGAATATATGTGGAGACTGACAATTTTCAGTGACTTTTTTAACACGTCTTTTCACTGTTGTGATTATCACAAACAGAGACGAGGCCAGAAGCTTTAGACAGCTGTGCTCTCCTCTTATCAAATATGAATGCCTCTTTAAAGTCCATCGCCAGCCAAAATACAATACATTGCCAACAGTGATAGCTGTGGACTGCAGTCAATAGCAAGGTTAACTACCATTCAACTGCAGCTGACAGAACAATTAATCTTTTATTGCAGTGATCCACCAATTGTCCTCCAGTGTGTCAGATATGTGGAAAATCTCTGTGGAAATTAAAATAGAAAAACAACCAGAGACTTAAGGTAGTGTCATTATTGAACAGTGAAAATCATTGAAAATCATTTAATTAACATAGAAACATCCACTTCATTTAATTAATAATTCACACTTTTTTTTAAATTAACTATTAATATTACATTTCTGAGGTACTCCGCTGGAAGTGTCTAAAGCATTCATAATTACTTTTGTGGCAGCTTAGATGATTAACATTCACTTCAGAGTACTTTTAATTAATATTTATTTATTTATTTTAATTTCAGGAAAATAGAGTTAATACCAAGCAGTGAAGTGACTTCTGAGTGACTCAAACCATCATCATTTTGAAAAAAACTACTCATCGTTTTTAAAACACTACACCTCAAAAGGTTTCAGAATCAGATCAGCAATTTGATTTCAGTAGAAAAGTCTATGAACTAATAGCCTGACACAATCTGACTAGACTTATTTTTCTAACCTTAACAACAGCTGGGCTAATAGAACTAAACCTCTAACAAACAAGCAGCTGAAGCACTGTGATACTGGATTCAGAATGCTAGACCTTCTTTAGGGGTTCAATCCATTATGCCCTTTGGGGAAGAAAATGAACCAGATTTCCCCACTATAATGTTGTTTCTACACGGAAACGTTTTGTTTACACACTTCCTTGCGAAGTATGACCCTTACAAGTTTGGACCCACAACAGGTTTGGACAAACAACTATACCAGATATTGAGACCAAGTTTGCATTAAGAATTGAACAACTATGACCAAACTTTTCATCATACTTTTCACAAAATAGTGTTGCACACAGAAGTTGTGATTGAAGACACAGATGAATTTCTTTCTTTCTTTTTTTTTTTTTAGAAAAACTTTTTTGTTTTGTCTTGGTCATTCATTTTGCAGGCTGCCTGCAGTGGTTGTCAGCTCTGAACAGTGTGTCGTAAGTCAAACACACTGCAGCTCTGTTTATGCCATCTGTCCTGTGCCAAATGGTCTTATAATCAACACTGATCCTCAGGCCTAAATTGAAATTTTTGTTCACTCGCCAGAGAGATTAATAAGCCCACAGAAATGAAACTGCCCTTGACAAATATATGAAAACTTCTTTTAGGGGATTCCTTTGTACTACTATGTGTGTTTTATCCAGTTTCTCTCTCTCTCTTTCTCTCTCTCTCTCTCTCTCTCTGCACCTCTTACTTTATTCCAAGGTTGAAAAGTCTCTGTGCCGCTACAAAGGCACTCATGAGTTTATCTCCCTCATTGGCTATCCCTTTAGCTTGGTTGGTACAGACATGAAGTGTTGAAAATGCTTCCAGAGTCAGTTCTCTAGCACTAACAAAAGGCCTCTCACTCCAGGTTCACCCAACCCAGTCAGGTTTTACATTGATCTGTTATATAATGCTGTCCTCACCTTCCTGAGGAACAGAGAGGGAGAGAGGAGAAGAAGGGGAAGGGAGGGAGCCTCATTAGAGCCATGCCACACTCTGAGTGATACGGGAAAAAAGAGAGAGAGAGAGAGATGTTTCCAGTATCTGATTTTGCGTGTTCACAAAGCATCCCCTACTGCACAGGGCAGTCAATAAATGTTCAGTTACACCATAACACTGAGTCATTTCGTTCTGATAACAGAGCAGTAGGAGTCCAAAGGCCCCAGTACACAGTCTTGCCACACATCCAATACTTTTAGCATAAGTTATAATGCGGATTTGATGTCTAATCAACAGGCAAATTGGGATGTAATAAATCACATTCAACCACAGGAGACCCAATGCAACCAAGATGCTCGATACACCGCTGATCTCCAATGGCAATTAGCTCATAATTGGCTCAGCCGAAGCTTCTTCTCTATAAGAAAGTATAATGAAACGGGAGGAGAGATCAATACCTTGTGACGGAATCTGACAAGAGGTCGATAGGGCATCTGGGCTGGCCCCTCCCGACTCGACCTGGATTCCACCTCCAGCCACGCCCCCCAGAGCAGGACCACCGCCCACCACCATCTGGATCCTCTCATTGGTCCTCTCCTGTCAGAAAACAAAAGAAAACACAAACACAAACAAAGAAAAGACAAAGCTGTGAGTTTGTGACCAAGTAAATTCCTCGCATCTGCAGACATGCAGGGAGCTCGATACTCGTCTAGCCAAGATGATACATCAGAGAAAGGCTAATTAGAGCAGACAATGGGAACTGCCAATCTGTAGTGGGTTTAAACTAATGCCATCAATAAGACGCTCGCACTCCAGGACCAGATTTAATCTACTCCCGATCAATTATGAAGAGAATAGTCATGGTGAGGAAATAAATATAAAGCTGGACAACGAGTCAATATATTAAGATAATTACTGTGATGAGTTAGCATTTGCTTGATTGCTGTTACTGCACTAGTCATTCAGCTATCAGCATTATGTCTTAATGAAGGGTTTTGATAAAGGTTACAGTTCAGGCCTGAAAAACAAAACTTGGAAATACCTAACCAACTTACAAATGTGAGTGCAGAAAGTGTTGGATGGGTAATAGACATTAAATGATTGTTACTCCATTGGGTTTTGCTGTTGGAACTTGGTGATTGCGATCTATATATTATGAGTGTGATGAGGAGGTGCAAAGAACAGAAAAAAGTGCAACAGTGTTGATTCTTCAAAACCTAAAAATTAAAGCTTAGAAATTTATCAGAGCCCCACAAGTTCTGGCATTGAACATGAATACTACTGAATGCCATTTACAATGCCAAAAATCTCTGCAAACATCAACTGTTGCCTTAAGAAAGTAGGGGAACTGTTGACAGACTCATTGTCAGATATTATGCAAGTTTATAACTCAAGATTGTCTTACACAGGGTAGTACAATACTCCTTAAGCTCGTACATGAAGAAAAAACGCAACCTAAATGACAAGAACATACAACAACATGCACCCACGCTTATGTAAGCCACAAGTATTTTAACAGATGTTAATGATATTATAACACAAACTGGAACTGCCATACAGAAATCTCCTCTAGAGATGTAGGATGAGGTCCACGACCATCATCTACAGATATTATACTGACCCCAGATCAGTTCAGAAGAGCAGGTCTCTAGTGTGCTTTCACTTGCCCTTATTCTCACACCTGCTCTATTGTCTGTGTGGATGCTGAGGCCATTTTGTGCTGGTCTGCATAAGTCATATCAGGAGAAGAGGCAGTGGCATTTGATGAGACAGGTGATGGGTGAGTTAGCGGAGCATTCATTTATGGAAATGGAGGCCAGTGAAGTAAAGGTGTCTGCTCCTGTCACTTATATCAGAGTCCGCAGAGCCAATCAGCCGACAAGAATCTCTTAAGTGCCATAACGCAGGACACACACCATAAGTCACATAAGACACAAATGTCGGCTGACGAAGACGCCGACATCCCCATTTGTTTAAAAAGAATTATTTAAAAATTTAAGGTACTCCAGCATTAAATACTTCCTCTGTTTGACTGTTTGATGTGTTCTCTATTTGTTGTACTATTTACATCAATAAATAGCTCTATATACACATACATTCATATAACACTTGAGAGGAACCTGGAAATATGTATCTCAGTGTCCTTTGGCATTTAGGAATCCGACAGTCATGTTACTGTACTGAAATGATAAATGGTTTGAGTTCTCCCTGAAAAAAAAAAATGACGATGTAAACGTTCAATATAACGCTGAGATTCCTCAGTGAATTACTGTGTGGCTCATGTTTACCTGTGGCAAGACATCTGTTTGCTGTGATTTAGGGCTTAATACACACTCTCTTTAAATGCCCTACATGATTTCTTTTACAGCAGAGAGCATATGCTGTGACTGATATTTTTCATGTAAGCACTTACCATCCATTCATTCATGACTTATGCTTGTGTCCTCGTGTAATATTTCATGGTAAATATGTGTAATGAAAAACACAAACAAGAAGCACACGTCATGCATGCTAACAGGCAGAAAGATTACAGCATGAATTTCAGAGTGGAATTTAAATGTCCAAACATGTGACACACACACACACACACACACACACACACTGTGTGCTACCAGCAACATGGGTATAAATACGAATCACATCGTTGAATTAGATGGAATGGCTCATGACGGAAATCCATCACTTTCTCCGCTGTTGAAAGACATTTTTGAACGCGTCGTTTTTTATGCTATCTGCCATCTTCTCTCGCTCTAAACGCTCCGTCATATTTTTTCAATCTTTCTCACCACGATGCAATTGATGCTTATCACAGAGCTCTCCCTCTACGGTCCCAATCTCACATCGCTCGCTTGATGCCAGGCGGGATACGAGACAAAAAAAAAAAATGAATGATGGCCCTCGTGAGGCAAACCTGTATTCCAGCGTGCGTTGAATTTAATCGGACTATGCATGAGTGACACCTTTCAGACTCTGCTGGTTGTGTGTATTCATGGAGAGCAAGAATGAAAAAAAAAACAGAGGAAGAGAAAGAGAAAGAAATTGAAAGCCGTGTCTTTACCCATAGGTACAGTCATCATAACTTCTCTCGGCGGCCATAAATCGTGGAACGGTCGGCCTGTCTAAAGCTTTTCGACATTGACTTTCAGATGAGGGACACCTATATCTTACAAATGACACAATGTATCACACAGTGACAGTCATGTGGCAGCGGCAGCAGAAAGCCAAGCAGAGCAGAGTCGACGGACACGCCACCGCCTCATCACTCTACATCACAACAGGTGTGTGCTGTCAGCCAAGCAAAGACTCCCTTCACTCACTCATCACAAACAAGGTAACACCTCAGCAAACAGACAAGCTCCGTAGCACAAAGTTCCTCCACTGTCGATCGGTTTATGACATAACACAATCTTCAATACATTTTACAATAAGACAGCATGTAAAACGACATCTGCATCATGGAAGGAAGTATAGGACTCTGAATGCGAGGGGAGAAGATGTAAGACCCAAGATAACAGTGCCAATGTTTATCATGTTGCTTAAAGGTAAGAGTTATTGTCAACCAGGATGGAACGTGTTTTTTTTTTCAATTCTAATCCTTCACTTTGCTTTGCCTTTCCCTCATCATAATCTCAATCTACCCTGACTTTCCTGTCAAGGACTTCACTTGTTCTATTCTAAACTCCTTATCTAATGTTTATGCTCATTGCGGCCTGAACCCTGATCCTATGCTTTACCCTGCTAGCCCTGGAATCACAGCCTGTCTCCTCCTATCTCCACCCAAATTTAATACACATTTTCAAAAAATTCAGCCTTAAACCCCACTCCTAATCAAATCTTCACCCTTTCCTAAGGGCTCTGTTCCCAAGGCAAATGAACTTGCTCTCATGAATAATTTGTATGAAATTAAACAGAAATGTGAGTCATGTTACAAATAACATCATATCTTGGTGGGAGATGCTAATCCCATCCCACAAACTTAACCTTGATCATCATTTTACCACATCTTCCATGAGAAAAGTTACTCCATCACGATTTTCCGCATACCGCGTTTGTTTGTTCGTTTTGTTTGTTGGTTGCTTATCTTTTGTTTTTCAGTAAAACTCCATTTTGCACAAGCAGCAAAATATAAGATTAAGTTTCCTTACATACTGTATTGCTCTCTGAAATCCTTTCATAACGGATAAACAATCTAAATTGCATCTTCGTATGGGCCTTTAAGAAATTCACTATTAACAAGATTGATTTCATCATAGGCTGGTGGTACGAGATTTTAATGTTTGGGGGGGGGGGGGGGGGGGGGGGGGTTTCTCCCCACCAGAGAGAGGAGTCATTAAAGCAGGTGGGTGTGTGTTTTCCTGCATTAATATGCATTCAGTCAGAATGAGGCAGTATGTTTCCTGTGTGTCTCACACATCAGGATGCAGTGAACAGCTGTTGTGTTCTTTTCAATACAAACTGCTCGAGAGACAAAAAGAGACAGAGAGCATCAAGGAGGCCTACCCTTATTTTTTCCTATGCCTCTTAGCTTCTACCTGTTTTTCTGTTTGTCTCTATTTTTATCCCCAAGTTTCTCTGTCATCCGGAGTGTCCTTTTGTTTGACTTGCTTTGTGCCTGTCTCATTTTGACACCTAGTATCACTCCGTCAGTCCGTTTCCACACGTTTATCTCTTTTTCTGTCAGTGGAGCACCTTTCATTCCTCAAAGAACTTTTTTTTTTTTTTTGGCCTCAGACTGTCTCTCTCACCCTTCTCTTTTGCTTTCTCTCTTTCCATCTTTTTTCTGCCAATTTTTTGGTTTTTGTCACCATCTCGAACTATTCTTGTCTGTGTTATAGCTCAAGTAATTTCAGTATTCTTCTTGTATTATGCAAAGATAAGATTTCATTTTGGTTCTAGCTTTGACAACGTATTTAGTGTAATGTTACCCCGCAGAAGCATCTGACTGTAACTATAATTATGAGGAGAAAAATCATGTCTATTTCTCTATGAACTGGTGTGACAGTTACACATTTTATTTATTCTGAAATATAAAAGCATTGGGAAATTATAACAGCTTATAGGCCCCTTTGGCCTTTTTTTCTATAAGTAGAAAATTCCTTTTTTTTTCTTCAGTTTAAAACAAAAGCAGCCAAGAACAGCTTCACAAAAGCCATTCAATCTCTCGCACTCACAATGAAAATGGTTTCTTTGAATTCTTGGATGTGCTGAAGAGAAAAGTCTTTCAAAGACATAAACAACTTCTCAAAAATACACTCTAATAATGATGGTGTAGTCATTTAAACCTGAAAGGCGAATATCTTACATAAGGTTTTTAAAACATATGCAGATATATCAGTCGTAGAGTTCTCACGCCCACCAATTGGAGAAAATAACCAAGTACTGGAGAACTGGAGACTTATGAAAGCATGTGCTTCATCCCATTTAACCTCAATTTTTCATTTAAACAAACAAACAAACAAACAAAGACTGCCTAACTGTAAATCTTGTTTCTCAAACATTCTTCAGTGTATTTTGTATTTTGTGCTTAATGTAAACCTATTCCTTAGCATTCCATATATCACAGTTCAAAATGTTATAGCAAAAATACGACTGACCGTTTTGAATTTGAATGTTGAATTCTGACAGTATTGAATTTGGATGGGGTGGGAGGTGGGGGGGTATTGGTGCAGAGGAGAAGTGGAGGAGGGGAGCAGTGAGGGTGCTGTGAACTGTCTTTTCTTTTGATCAAAGAGTCTGTTTTGTTATCCCATTGAACCATGGTTCAGGACACTCTTAACAATCATTTCTGAAGAGAAAAAAGAAGTCCTGTTTCTCATCAGTGTTGTACTGAGAGCCGGATCTGAACCCTTCATAAACAAACAGCTAAAGCTGACGTATTTGTACATCAGAATCATATGAAGTGAGTCATGTTATTGCAAGTTGGTGGTTTGCATGTATTTTCTTATCATGTTTTGTCTTGTTTGACAGTTTTTGTGATTGGTAATTTCACAATGTGCTCGGGCTCACCCAGGATGGTTTTGATTCACTTTATGAACCACTGTATAGAAGTGGAGCAGGGGAAAAAAAAACTCATAAACCTCACCCTCCCCTAAGCAGATGACCCATAACATCCTAGCGATTGCAGGCATTCGCTGCTTTCTTTCTTAAAATTGTTCTATTCTCCTTATGCGATTTTCATACTATTTATTTGAAGTTTGTATCTGACTTTCAAACACTTTGCAATGGCCAATATAATGATACGACTTTGATTGTAAAGTTTCACATTGTTACACTTAAGTTACCTATACCATATATATTATAGCTGTCACTCATCTCTAGTAGCTCAGTGACAGTTAGCCTGCCTCGGTGTTGTCAGTAGACAAGACAGTCAGTATCTATATTAGTTTCCTTGTTCAACACCTTCTTCTTGGCTATGTCAGCTAATATGTAAAGACACCTGGATAGGTTTATTTTAACACTGGAGGACAATATAAGAAACCCTGGCTCAGACTACAATCTGCTTCTCTGTTAGCACCCTGTTTTGACCAAACACCACGCCTCATAACACTCCTAAGTACTTGCATCATGATTGAATTCTTTTAAAGAATGAATACAATTTTGATAGTTGAATTAAGATAAAGTTAAAATATGCTTTCAGCACATTAATCCCTCTACCACGACAGTTAGCAGCAGTGGGAATTTGGTGGTAAAAGCTTGACAAACTGTACTCCTATTCTGACAACTGTCAACACATCACAGCAGAAACATACGACAGAGTGTGTTGGCCATCAAACCGCAGCTCAAGCGAGCAGGCACAGCGACCTCCTTCTCTGAGTTTTTAAATGAACCCACAGAGAACATTCCAATAACGAACCTCTCTGGAATGGCAGATACTCGGCCATGAATATTCAGGCAACAATCTGGGGAATGTCTCGTTAAAACAACGAATGGACTTATTTTCTCCGTAACCTTAAACTTTTTTTCTTTTTTTTTTTTACAAATGTAGAAACGTTCTCAACAATCAGTGAATTGTTTGAAACGTATGTGTTCATCCTTAATGTCTCCAGTGTTCCTAAAGCTTTCAAAGAACTTCAAGTTTTTAGCTGGTCTGGCGGTTGTGTAACTTTCTGTTCGTAATATTGAGATGAAATAAGTCTAGAAGGGCCAAAACCAGTCATCTTCCACTCCTTCTGTGAAAGACATTTTTACAAGGCCTTATTATGCAACTGCAAAATTGTTCTCCCCTCTGCCTTGTCAGAGGCCTGGTTTAATGAAAAGAATTCTGTCACATTCAGAAAGCTGGAGAATGTCCAAACACACGAACTCGCCTCACTGTTAAGGTCCTGACTGTATTTAATATAAGAACAAACTGTTGAGCAGCACTGGCACACATACAGAGGCTAGATATTCGTAGATGTATTTTTTTTCCACATAACTGCCAATCATTCCGCATCCATAAATTCCTATGTTCCAGTTATTTAAAAAGAGTTCAATCTAATATTTGTGACTGGATCACAAAATAAAACCATTTCAACATTTTGTGGCTTTTGCTGTGAATTCTTGTCGTAAATAAGAAACTATGCATTGGTGTGACAGCTTTCCAGAAAAGTCAGCCGTGTAAAGAAGCTGTCAGCAGTTCCGCATGTCATGGGGAGGACAAGTGGTAATCTACACCCTGCCTGTCCGACGCGGGGATCGTGCAAGGAACAGGGAGTAGAAGTTCCAAGGGAACTGGCAATGACTAAATTGAGTGAAAAGGGGATGAAAATGAAAATAAATAAATAACTAAATAAATAAATAAAATCATGTGGTCTGACCTTGATCTAAACAAACCCATGTGAAGGAAAAGTGAATAGGGAACGCTAGGAGCTAATAAGCAAACTACATGTTCTTACAGCACGTGTTCGTTATCTGTTCCTCCCGTGACTGACAGACAGAGGCGTATGACTGAGGAGGTCTCATCAATTCTAGAGATCTGAGATATCATTTTTTACTGTCAATCATTTGCCAAGATGTAATACGCGTCCACTCACCCTGTCCGGTGGTAGAGGTTACTGCATGATTAGAGCAGGGTCACATGGTCAGCACGTGTCGGGTTTGCTTAAATGGATGAGTGTGTGGTAGAGGAGGAGGAGGAAGTGGAGGGTAAGTCTAATCCTAGCCCAGGGAGGAGCACATCCAGCTATCCTTTACTCTCATTATGGCTGGGGCTGTGTTGTAAATACCAGGCTGGATAAGAAAGGCAAAGCCAAGGGAAGCAGGGGCAAAACAGATGAGTAAAGAGATAGACACTTGTGTAAATTTGCCTTTCTGCGTTCTGGGGATGCCATTATTTATGATCTCAAATCCCCTTTTTATGGCTGTGATATCTGTTTTATTCAGATATCTAGTCCAGTGCAGAAAATGTGATTATACTGAGCTTTGAACTTTGTCTTGTGTAGTGGTTCAACTAGTAAATCCCTCATGCGTCAAAGATACAGTTTTTTTTGTGTGTGTGTGTGTGTGTGTGTGTGTGTGTGTGTGTGTGTCACAGGGGATGGAAAAATGTCAAAAATGCTGTTGATTCTAAAACAAATACTTGTGTATATGTTTATCCGTGTGTGTGTGTGTGTGTGTGTGTGTGTTTGTTTGTACTTTCTTTCTCTAATAAAAAGAACCCATGTCTAGAAAGATGTTATCAAATGTTATTCTGAATACCCTTTCACCCCACCCATTACATTAATATGGTTAGTGGCATCTCAAAATATCATACTGGTGGAAATATTCTGCAGGATGAATGAGGTTTGACCTTTAAAAACCATGCATTGAAAAGAGCACACACATATGACTAATCCGTCCTCAAAGTCAACACAAACTTTCCATGCCAATGCTGATAATATGGCCATGTTACTGCCAAGTGGAAGGAGCCATATCAATTATGATATTTAGCTTAAGACCTTTTCATATTTGCAACAAAATCCATCTTCTTCCTCTCCACACTTTTTGGGCTTCTATGGGGTTTTTCGTTTATTTGTTTCTTTGTTTGTTTCTCATTTTTTTTAACATGTTCCAATTTTCTTTGTATTTAATGTAATGGACTCCAGAACTGAAGGCAGCAGAGATGAAAACTTAGGTCTTATCAACGTTACAGGGACATGGAGCTCAGAACTCAGGGCTAAATCACGCCATAAAGGTAATCTTCCTCTAAATCCTACTCGGAAGTGCATATCCAGGAGGATAAACAAGCTTCAAATGAAAACTCTCATTTTAGGTGATTCAGACAGCAAAGCGATTCAATACCTCCACTCTTTCACATCACAACAGAGCGGCATTGTTAAAAAAGAGAACACAATTGCCTTGTGTCATTTTGATCTCAATAAAAGGGATGGTGTCTCTCTGGACTTAACGTACCAAAGAAATCAAATGCTGTAAAAAGCGCAGAAATTTTCTCCTCCTCCGGGAGGGTTTGGGAACGGCTTTCTCCTGAAGTCCCCTAAGGCTGTTCTCCCACCCTGAATGATTCAGTCTCATGCCAACTCCCACTGCTCAATGAGTGAGGGCCTTTGTGCATGCTGAGCATGCTGGGTAATATGCAAAATAAGTCTAGATTGAAAGGAATTCTCAAGGGCATAAGAGTATCGGGAAACACGAGTAAAAGATTTTGCTTTTATTGTGTGTGTGTGTGTGTGTGTGTGTGTGTGTGTGTGTGTGTGTGTGTGTGTGTTTGTGTTTGCATGTGTGGTCTGCTCTTTTGTTCGTTGACGAGATGGACAAAAGGGTTGAGAAGTGGTGAACATTGCCCCTGAGGAATGTTTCTGACCTGAGCTAAAGCCTGCAAGGCTGTGTATCCTAAGAGACTAAAATCAAACCACCCCTTTTTCCCCTCACATTTGGCCACATTAATCTGCCTACCGGGCTGAGAAGAGCCTGAGCGATATGGGTCACCTCATGAGAGATCCATGGTCTATCTGTTTAAACAGTGCATTCAAGGTACAGGATTTTTCCTGCTCCGTTTGGAATTAATCAGTGAAATGCTCTAATAAACTCTCAGTGAGAGACAGCAAGGATGCAAAGTAGAACTCAACTGGACTCCCCACCCCCTCCCTCATTTCTCCCTCTCTCTCTCTCTCTCTCTCTCTCTTTCTTTTTTTCTCTCTCAGGAAAAGTGCACTTCCAAAAGTACATTTCCAAAAGTAGTCTGTGTGGACTAGTTGTTATGCGTGTAATTCAAACTTCCATGCCTTGAATTGACTCGGGTTGTACAGACATATAAGTTTTTAATGTGTGGGAGTGAAACAGTATTGACTTAGAATCTACATTTTAAATATATGTTTTTTTTTCTAGGCCATACATAATGCATTACATAATCCAATAGGCACACATGGACAAGACAGAACTGGCACTGAGCTGAAATTTTAAATCGTACACAATAACACTTTCACAGTCGCTTCCAGGCTTTGAAAGTGCATCAAGCACCTTTGCGTAGTAATTTGTATTTAAATGAATACAGAAGATCCATATGTGCTTTAGCAGAGGCCAGATTAGAGAGAAGGGGACGAACAGTAACTGCTCACACATTATGTAACAGATGCAATGCGATCAGAAGCACAGGACCCGTGACGTGCCGGCACAAGGCAGCTGTTGCGATGTGAAACCTGTTTGCAACCTGCGGTCATTAAAATGTGGTGCCTGGCTATGCCCACGTTCATGTCGCCACACTAGCCTGAGCACTCTCTCAGAGTAAACAATTCACACTCACAGCAGGGTTAGCTCTGCGTCTGAGAGCCATATATATATATATATATATATATATATATATATATATATATATATAAAGAGCAAGCTAAAACCGTTTTCTCCACAAAAACAGGATACACACACAAAACACACACACACACATACATACATACACACATGCAACCACATACTTGGACGTTGTTAAACCCGCCTTTGCAACACTTGACAAATTTTGGCTTTGAATGATTATTAACATAGTGTAAATGATAAGGATTTGTCAACACTATCCCAGAAATGAACCTAACCCTGATTGCTCATATAGTACTCAAAAAGCACAGATTCACAGACAGGCAAATGTGAGAGATCAATGCTGTTCTCCTCACAAGATCATATTGATCATATTCATGATTATTGAAAGATAGACAGAAAAAGAATGAACTGAACCTCATCATTTTGTTCAGTTTCCTTTCTAATTCTACATTCAGATAAACTGGTTTTCCATCCCATTCCAGGTCATATGCCAATCTGCTAAGGCGTCTGGGATCATTATTTGCAAAAGCGACATCTCTCAATAGCATGTATCAGCTGCCATATGTGAAGCCAATCTGATTGCTTTTTAAAATGTATTTCATCCACGAAACAACTTCACGTCTGTCAATGATTTAAGCGTTTCTCATACATTTAGCATAAATACATTGGTTGTCGATTTATCCAATCTGTAGCCACAGTCAAGTCATTAAACCAACACCCATTCCAAAAAAAAAAAAAAAAAGTCTTCATTCACCTGGCAATTCTGTTTGTTCCAGAGCACAACTTCTAAACGCAGGGGAAGTGCATGATGGAATATAACACTCTCACAATTACATGGGAATATAAGAGAGCATCAAAAAGAGACCATGGATGTTGATTGGCTGAAACTTGCTGTATTTCATGACACAAGTTAAACTCATGACACTTTTTATCTGTTCACTTGTTCACTGAACCAATTCACTCAGAGGTTACCAAAACAACCATTGTCTAAAGCGGTAACATTTTTTAGTGATAGTTGAAAGCAAAGTTTTGGTTGCCTAGCAACACTATAGTCCTTGTTTAGCCAAGGGACAAGTCTTTGGCCCAGGTATGAATTACGAATAATTTACCCACCTAAAAATAACATTTCACAAAATTACGTCCCTACTGTTGTGTTTAATATACGACGGCAAAAAAAAAACGCCTCACACCACACCAACACCATTTAAATGTGACTGTACTCACAATATTGCACAGGCTCTCACGCCTAATCGTGTCATTACACCATGTGTTTTAGTCACACAGGTCTAACCCTCTCTGAAGGTCCCACTGGCCCACACTGTCAGTAATGTTGTTTTGTTTTGAAGCAGTCAGTAAAGCCAGTGTGGCACAGAAAGCAAGCAGCTCTCAGTCCCTCAGGAGAACACAGAGAGGCTGTAATGAGTGGCCCTGCTCACATTAATGTACACTGCTCCATTAACGCACAAGACTCGTGCCAGCACACAATGCCTGCCTGTTGCTAAAACAGAATGAATTCGACTGAGGTATAAAAATGAAAAGAGGGAGAGAGAAAAAAAATACCAGCAGCTCTGAAGCATGAGAATGAAACGGCCTCGCAGGTGAGTAATTTTTATGAAAAGAAGGAAAGAAAGTGTGTCTTTTACCTTTTTTTTCTCTTTTTTATGGTATCACACTCAATTCAGTGTGTTTCATATTTTGTTTTTATGTGAGCTGGACAGCTGGTTGAGGTTTCACTGAAGTAGACTTCCCGTAATGGCCTGTGTGGAACAATGTGTTTTGAATGTGTGTGTGTGTGTGTGTGTGTGTGTGCATGTGTGTGTCGGGGGGGGGGGGGGGGGGGGGGTGCAATAGAGAGAAAATATTGCGATGGGGGGAGGATGAGATATTCAGTTGTTTGCTGTATCAGTCTGATTCCTCTCTCCTCTGACTCCTCACTGTTGAATCTTCATCATATTCTCCCTTTCATAGATGTTCTCACCACAGAACACAGACACCTTCAGTGAAATGACTAGGTGCCTCGATCTATATCAGTGCAACACTGGGCCCTGATGTGCATTGGGCTCAACTTTGACAGAGACATGGAATTTGTAGACTAGCCAACCCACACTGCATTCTCATACATAATCAATGATCAGCATCAATAAACCACCACACAGGATGGATTGTGTGTCCTCCCTCTGTTCCATAGTAATGAACTATATCCTCATGCTGCACTGAGAAACACAACACTGAAAGATCAGGTATAGACTATAGTGCCATTTTTGACACTTTTAAGGGAAAGGTGATGGAGAGTTCAAGTTAAAGCAAAAGAAGTCTCCTCATGTTATGTTCAGATCAGATGGATGTGGAAGGAAAAGCACCTTTAGGCAAAGCTGGTAAACAAGAAATGTTTTGTCCTTGGACACAAACTTTTTTTTCTGCCTGAAACATTATTTGTGCTTCACAACAGCTTTCCAGTTAGCCAGGATTGATTCAAGTGATGGAGAGAAAATTGTGGCTGGGAAAAACAAACATGTCAGAGTGACTGAGAATGAAATGCCTGAAAGGTGTGTGGGTCAAGGCAACTAACAAATTTTGTAGTCCAGCTGTTTGTTCATGACTTGCAGACCACCATGTACAACTGTATGCTTGTGCAATTGTATTTCTGATAGAAAAAAATCACTGAAAGTCTATCATTTTTGCTCACAGAATAAGCTTCACCATCACTCTTAGCCATGTAACTAGTGAGTTACCCGTTTTGTCTAAAGTATTTCTCATTCTAGGGTGGATAAACAGGAATTTACTCATTGCTAGCACATCTTTCACCCAGCCGGGACTCTCTCTCTCTCCCTCTCTCTCTCTCTCTCTCTCTCTCTCCCTCAGACACACACACACACACACACACGATAACAAATCAAATAGCCTGCTCGTGGACATAGACTGGTAGTTTTTTATCAGTTGAATAAGGAATTAAATTATCCTACCAATGCTCTGTAAATAAAATGAACACAAAACCTACAACGATACTAGTCTCACCATGTCCGTGTCTTTAGATTTCAGATTATAGTTGATGATAAACGATTCTACAAAACCAAGTCAATTACTTGCTATCAGTTCCCAAAATAAAGAAGCATTTAAATGAATCCGCACAGTAAGGAAAAGGAAGAGTCTAATCCCCATACAGCTAACGGTGTCACTCAAGGATTAGCGTGCTGAAGAGAGAAAAAAAATAACGCGCTAAATACTGTGTAGCTAAATTACACGTCTGACTCGCAGCAGAGGGGTCTTTTACGTTTGCGGAATGTTGATTTCATTTGGAGGAATTCAATTCACACGACGTTGTACAACAATATAACATATTTCCTAACTGGGATTTAACTTGACTGGACTAATTCCTGACGAAAAACGCTTGCCCAACTTTATCGCCCTCGACGGACGCCGCCTGGTACTGCACGGAAACCAGTCTGACTTTTATCTGTAAAACCACTTCGCTGAATGCCACGGTTCAATAAACTAAATTATTCACACTCTAAAAATAAGTATGCACTTCGTATTGGAGTAAAAGTGCTGGCGCTGGGCGAACGCGTTTTCCCTTCTTGATGAGAGTTCAATAACATGTCAATAGACGAGACAACACCAATTACGTTAATGGATGATGTGTTTATACTTCTAGTGCAAACATTAGCCTTTTTGTTGTAACTGCCGGTCTTGTACCTCCCACACTATGTAAATTAAAGTATAAAGGTGCAGTTATTTACCCGTGTATCCGACCACAAGTCATCCAGTGGGATAATCCCGATGGTGATTTTCAAAATCAGTTATACTTGACAAAAATATCAAAAACGAAATTCCCTTTTCGTTGTACGACGTCCTCGTCGTTACAGTGTCTTGACGAAGTTAACCAGCACGTACTCTGTATATTCCTTTGAAAAGACTAAGAGCACACCGTAGTACACGGGGAAAATCCTGGCTTCAGCACTACTAGTGGAGTGGACAGCTCCGTTTTAAGGGCAGGATCACCTCTCGCTCTCGGGTCTCCAGCGCCACTGAGGCACCAGCTCAAACTCTCACCTACTGGCTGCGTCCCGGCCGGATTTACATACAATCACACAATCAGCCAATCAAAAGCCCGCAGAAAGCCCCCAGCTAGTGGAAACAGCCAGCTGGCTCGTCTGAGCTCACCCGTTTAAATGAATTGCCCTTGACTGAGACGAACAGAGTTTGAGTGCCGACTGTCCTCTCTCGTTGATGTGCTGTTGAGCATCGCGTGCGTGCGTGCGTGCGTGTGTGTGTGTGTGTGTGTGTGTGAGTGAGTTAGACTAAGTGAACTACTGTGGTGACGGAGATTTCAATTAAACTGATTATTATTCGACACATTAGTTGTAACTTCTTTCCCCCTCCGTTATTTGGATTTCGGTTCGAATGATAAGTTGCCTAAAATCATACACGGACGTGTGGGTTACAGGAATGCCTGCAGAACTCAAAAGTCATTCTTTTCAGTATCATGTCAGAGCAATTGTGCATGATGCATACAGATAGTCATCAATTTAAAGTGACATATGTGTCATTGTAAATGGCAAATGAAGTTAGGATATGATATATGGTTTGGATTGCTAGGATTTCTGCATCAGTATTCCAACCGGCGCTTCGAGGTGCATCACCGCATCTGCGCCGGGGCTGCGCACATCACGCTCAAGTATTGCATTGACTACGCACATTCATCACTCTGCCAATTATAATGTGGCGCAGAGATGAGCGCAGGACCGAGGCAGTAAACAAACTGGAGCTGAAGAGGGCACGCGTAGAGACGCGTTACATCATTGTAGAGCTATAATGTATAGGGGTCACGCTAAATGTCCTGTTAAATTCTACCCCTGAAAACTGTAATAAACTGAACTCCTCTTAAAGCAGCAGAGAGAAGTACAAAGTTACCCCTATCATGTGCATAGCCGATTTGTGGGTATCTGATTAGATTTTGTTTATGATGTTAGACAGTATATTCTGTGACCCTATTCAGTATTACACAGATCAACAAACGCACAAGTCTAATATCTTTAACACTGAAATAATCCTGTGTGTGTGTTGGGGTACACTGCTATGCTTACTCCAAAAAAGTATCTTAATAAAGGTCCCACAGGAGTCCTCAATACTGGAGACAATATCTTTAAGTCCTGAGAGAATCAGTGAAAGGGGAAACTTTTTGCATTGTACTGACATGCGTCTCAGAGCTAATTGCCACAGGCTGGTAGCTGGACAAGTGTCAGTTTGAATCCTAAAAGGGACCATGACGAGATCATAAAGTGGAAAACAGGCTGCAGACAATAAGCGTGATCAAGGCACTAAATTACAAGTATCTGCTGGGCAGTTTTTTGCCAGTGAGATGTATTGCATTATGTTCTATTCCCTGGCCTAATCTTTGCTGCATAATATATTGTGGGGGTATGAACAGCCTGGTTTGGAAATGTCTGAACATCAGTGTCCCTACAGAGTCCCATCACACACAGTAGGTGTTGGGTTTTAGGCCAATTTCAGTGAGAAGAAGCATGCCAACTGTTCACAGCTGGGTACTGGAGGGCTACCAAATGCAGCTGATACAGAAAGAGAGAGAGAGAGAGAGAGAGAGAGAGAGAGAGAGAGAGTAGAGGAATGAATTGTCCCTGTTCTGTAGTTTTGTCATGTACACTAAATCCTTTTCTTGTTGTCATAAGTACACCTACAGTAAAATGAAGGGAAGAGAGAACTCTTAGAGACGGAGCACATATGGCCCAGACTGATAGAATACTCATGTAAAATAAACTTGATCAAAGCACTTGCAAAATCAGAGTGATGCAAAAAAAAAAAGGCAGGATTTAACCACCCACACAATGTAGCAAGTTAATTGCCTGGTTTCAATCAACTGCTAAAATGGTTAGCATATATAAACACACACACACACACACACACACGCAATGTGATTGTATAATACCCTGTAGTTTGTGACAGAATACAGATGCAGTAAAAAGGACTATTGTAGTATGAAGAAAGAATAAAGGCTTCCAATCAGTTCTCATACTTTAAACACAAGAGCACTTTATCTGATGGGAACGAAAACAAATAAAAATGTCTAACAAGATCTTGCTGTGAATTTTGGTGTGTTTATTTTCCTTTCATGAACAAGCAATTGCTTTTAATGTGTAATTATCACTTTCATAATTGAATTTTAAACTCTTTGTTGTTTTCTTTGTGGTAGATCATCACTTCTTAATGACATTTAAACTAAGTTGGTGGTTTAAATCTAAATATCACACACAGAACCTGTGAAGTGTCTTATCTAATGCTTCCCTCTCTTGCCTTTTTGAATAAAATGGGGAAAGAAACATTCAGAGACAAATCCACACCTATAGTCTCTTCCCTGGGGAGGGGGGGAGGGGGGGAAATAAGTCAGCAAAGTGACAGAGCTGCCCAGGGATGAAGATGGAGCCAAGCACCTGCAATTAGCCCCACGTTACCTGGGCAACCAGACAGGTAACAAGGCCATAGGGAATCCGGGCAACGTCCCACTGTGGAGTAAAAAAAAAAAAACAGCCGCACCAGGAGCAACAAGCAACTCGATGGAAAGGTCAACGACCACAGGTGTCAAACAACATCAGAGTTGAGGGTGAGCTCATTTCGCGGAAATGTTGCCTCAGGGCACAGGGTGGAGGTAATTGTCTTGAGACACATGACTGGGAGACAAAACAACAAGGTGTCGGGCGCGGTTTGGAAAAGCAAAATGTAAATAAAATAAAATAAAGTAATTAATTAAAATAATTTGAAGAGCATTCTGTGCTCTGTGTGATACTTGAGTACAATATTGATGTTTGTCAATGTCTGTTGTTGTTTGATATATATACTTGAGTAATTATCAAGGGAAAGATTACATTTAATTGCTGAGATAATTGCCGCGCCTTGTCAATAACAATGACCTTCCTCCTCCTATCTGTTTCTCTCCACGTTTCTCTTTCTATTCCATTCTCTAAGAGACACAGAGACATGACAGACGTACACCAAAACACACTAGAGCTTTGAAATCTCAGCTGACTATCAGAGATAGATTGTTTCATTGACTCTCTCCAGATGAACTGCTTCTTCAGTCTATGAGAGAGCCATCTCTGTCCAGATTCTAGTAAAGGACCTGAGGATTATCTTTGAATCCCTGTTTTTTCCCCGTCGTTGTTTAAAATATCTATCATACCTCCCTTCTTCCCCTCCACTCCACCTCCATCAACTGCATCTCATCATCCATCCCCTCTATCCCTCCTCTTATTGCAAATCTTTCTCTCTCTCTCTCTCTCTCTCTCTCTCTCTCTCTCTCTCTCTTAGTCCAATTCAAGCCACTGTCATTTCGCTATTTCTCATTTCTGCCCCACTGAAAACCTGAACCTCTCTGAACCATCTATTAAAACACACTCTGTTATACACGATACTTGTACAGGCCCTTTCATATTTAAACAAGTATTTATCAATTGACAAAAACATATTTATGTTCTTTCTCTTACATATTGTTTCCTCCTCTTCCTTCCTTCTGCCTCTCTCTCTCTCTCTCTCTCTCTCTCTCTCTCTGTCTCTCATCCTTCCTCTCTGTCTGTCTGAGTGAGTACCGGTCTGTTTGACCTTTGATAATTGCATGAATCACGGGCCTTTCAGAGGTGAAATAGCACAAAATTGTTAGTATTGTCTAAATCTGTACACTAGTGGTGACAGAGAGAGTGCAGGTTAAAATGTCATTACTGCTCTTGTCACAGATCACTCAGTAAGATGTGATGGTATAGTAAAGTATGCTCTATGCCATCAAATCTTTGTAGATAACACAAATCGTTTCTATTTATGAGATAATTCAGCTCTGCCCTGACAGTAAATGACAGTAAAGAGGAATTATGTTACAAACATGGCATCTGCATCCATTAATCATCATTACAGATAATTCAACAAAGATAATATAGTACAAAATACACAACACCTTCACGAAATTAAAAAATGTCTGTTAAATGAAATGAGTTGCATTCACTTGTGCTTCTCACAGCTCCTTGCTGTTCAAATTTTATCATGTGCATATACTGCCCTCTAGTGATCTCAAGGACTAGTTACACTATAAAATTGTGTCATAGGCCTCGCGTATCTAAAAGCCACAAAAGCAGTTTTGTTAGTAGTTTCGATATATGATGTTTTAGTTATATCTTGGTGAAATTTTCAGTTATTTTAGACCCAGCTGATCATATATTTAATAGCCTACTTTGGGAAGTTTTAGCCCGTAATGGATAGCTGACGCACGTAGAGAGAAGGTAAGCAGCGAAACGTACATGTCCTGGAACATGAAATAATAGATCACGATAGTTACATTTTTTTATATTTACTGGTATGATGTCAGCAAAATATAAAATCAAAAATTTCAACTTGAACTGTGTCAAGAGAGAACGAAATGTGGCAAGTTCCTTTGCCAGGAGAAAACCTTATTGTTTTATTCCAGTGTCTCATACGTAAATCACATGGACACACAGGCCATGTACACACGTCCTGCCGTCTAAGGCCATTTGAGGATTTTCAATTAAAAAAAAAAAAAATTCAGACGGCAACAGACAACGTCAATTAGCAGGAGTCAAAAACTCTGGTACAGAGAGAGAAGCAGGATGAAAGGGAAGCAGTATAGACAAGATGAGAAGACAGATTAATACTGGGTGTTTTGTAAAGACATTTTCAATTTTTGTTTCGTTTTATCTCTACCTTGGATGGTTCACAGAAAAATGTATGGCTTCATATCATTACTGAGACCTTCACAAATACTGTCTGATTTTGACTGTTTATCACTGTTTCTCACTGTTTCTCACATTCCCAACAAAAACCAGGGTCCTTGTGCTGCCTCTCGGAACCTTGATGCCACTGCTCAGACAGTCTCTAAAGAGGCTTTGATGGAAAAGAACCACAGAAGGTCTTCCTTTCTTACCAGCTGTTAGTTTAAGACACAACTTCTCAAATGATTTCACATATGTTTTGTGCTGAGGAAACAATTGTGAAAATGTGTCCTGTGCCTTTTCTTCAAAAGAAATAGATCACTTTAACCCTATAAGTCTAAATGGAAAGCTCCAAGTCCAAATGTATTTTGAGAGGTAGGCTGAGGCTTGAAGAGGCTTGGCTAAGGACAGTTTTACTGTTTGAAATTTGAGTCATCCCAGGCCTGTGTTTAAGGCCACTGAATGTTAGGACATAAATTCATTTAATCAGTTGGTTCAAAGTTTTAACAGTCTTAATCGTGGTTCTGCACAAATCCAAACTTTTTTCTCCTGGGTTAATGACTGAGACGTCCATGGGTAATGAAAGGCGATTTTAGAGCTGGTGTCCAGATATATTGTGACGAATACTTGGTCACTCCTTTCATAACCTCTACTGTATTTAGATGAGTGAGGTAGGAATTAATACCAAAAAGCACCCGTGGAGAAGGGTCACACAAACAGGCAAAGCGAAATTGATCAAAACCAAAGTGCGCCTCTTTGTATTCAGCTTGGTGGGTGGACCTGGAGGTGGAACCGTACATCTCTCTCTCTCCAACTCTCTCTCTCATCGCGCTTGTAAGAGGGAGGTCGTTAGCATTACTTGCAGCGAACCAGAGACGACACAAGCATGGCAGCTGTCGCGGAGCACCGTGTTATCGTTTACGGAGGAAGAGGAGCGCTAGGATCGGCATGTGTCCACTATTTCAAGACCAAAGGATGGGTAAGTTAGCTATGGCAACAGAAGAAACTTGAAACTATTTGTCACTGGCACGAACACTTTATTGCGTGGTGCGTATTAAAATCACGCGAATGACACGCGCTGAAGTCATAGCTTGACTACGTGTATTATTCATATAAGTTGTACTAAGTTTATATTTTCAGAATGATAGAAATAACGTTATTACATCAGGCTATATTAACATTAGAGTATGCTCTTTTTGTTATTCCTCGAAAAACTTAATGAAACCATCTCAGCGCCGTAAAGCTGCAAGAATTTAATCGCTCATGAACAAATAAATATCTAGCCTTGCTTTTATCATCATTTTTTTTTATAGTGGGTAGCAAGCATTGATATCGTAGCGAACGAGGAGGCGGACGCAAACATCCTCGTAAAGCTCTCTGAGTCTTTTACGGAGCAAGCCGGCCAGGTGGGTGGACCGCGTCACCTGACGTTACCTCGTCTGCTTTGTCAGCTCGGGCTTATTGTATTGTCGCACTGATGTCAGGGACACGCCATTTACTTTCCATTTACTAAAAGAGATGCAATTTCCCGTCCTGCTAGGACGTGACAAGTGGCCAGGAGAAACAATATCTGCTTATTATCTGCCTGTCATAAGCTATCTGTTATCGCTGGGATCAGAAACAGTTTACAAATAGTATTAGTGCAGAACACTGTGTTGAGCCTGCCTTGCCAAATCCATTATATATAGTAAAAGATTTTTGATGGATTTTTTTTTTTCTTACAAGACAACTACAATAAGCCATCTGTGTTGAATGCTACATAAAACATCAGTATTCAGCCACAGCAAGGCCTTATCAGTGATTTTTGTCACTGCAGGTGACGGCTGATGTAGCTCAGTTGCTGGGGGAACAGAAAGTGGATGCCATTCTGTGTGTAGCAGGAGGATGGGCTGGAGGAAGCTGCAGTTCCAAAGGTCAGCAGCACTGCGCATCAGATGGGTTTAAAGACCACATGTTACGCTGTTCCACATCACAGCCAACATTTCATTCAGAAGGAACATTCTGCTGTCCGGCATCATTTGTATAATGTGTTGCATCACTTGTTCCTTTTTCTGAGAGTTAAGAGTATATAAACACCCCATGCCTAATTTCTCTCTCTGTTTCTCTCTCTCTCTCTCTGTTTGCAGATCTGTATAAGAACAGTGACATGATGTGGAAACAGAGTGTGTGGACCTCTACCATCTCTAGTCATCTGGCCTCTCAGCATCTGAAGGCAGGAGGTCTGCTCACCCTGTCTGGGGCCAAAGCATCACTGGGGAGCACTCCAGGTAAAAACCTGTTCTCCATATATGATACAAGCACAGAGACACAGCTCAGCATGGTTGAGGTCTACTGGTAAATGAACCGGGCCGGTAAACAGAGGGTTGTCAGTTGCAATCTCAGCCATTGTGGTTTTCTGCCAGTGTGCCCATGAGCGAAACCATTAACTGCAAGGTTGCTCCTTTGTCACTGTAAAATAAAAAATATATATATATATATATATATATATATATATATATATATATATATATATATATATATATATGTGTGTGTGTGTGTGTGTGTGTGTGTGTGTGTGTATCTATATCTATACAGTACAGTATATATCTATGTGTCTGTGGGTAAGAGCACTGGCTAAATGAATATGTTTGTGCTATGCTCAGCAATCTCTGGACAGGTTCGGGCTTTTTTATTTATCAGGACAGAACATTAGGGTGAGCTTTGTCCCGTTACATGTCTTCAGTTTATGTGCTTCAAAGCACGGTTTGGTAATCTGTCCACCAACCTTCTATACATCCCCATGCCATTTCATGCAATGTAGTTTATTTTGTGTGACAGCAGTGTGTTACAACAGAGGTAAACATGCTTCATTATGCTCTGGGAGTGTCAGCCACAGTTACCACTGATGAATAACTGGCTTCTAAATACTCATTGGCATTTCAAACTTGTATCAGAACCTTTTTTGCACCAAAAGCATTCAGACTTTGACTTTCTAGTGCTCTTGGCTTTAATCCATATCAGCTGGACAGTTAAAACAAATAAAACTTTGCACAAGAGCCTACTGTCAGTGAAATATTGATTTCTAATTAAGGAGATGGTGCTGCCACTGAATCAAATGTGGTAGTTTCTCAGTAAAGTAGGCTTAGTTGTCAAACACAATTGAGCACAAGTGTTTCCCTTCCCTGTACAACACTATTGTCAAATGTTTCAAAAAAATACAGTGTATCGTACTAGTCAGCCAGAGGAATCCAGGTAATATGATTCAGCTCCAGCCTAGGGTAAAAAAAAGATTTGTATGTCCCTGTGTGTGTCCAGCGTACATTGTCAAAGGAGGGTAAAATGTGTTTTATTACATTGGCCTGTCCCTTTGGGCTGAAGAAACAGTAACAACATTCTTTTTTTTTTTCTTTTTTTTTTACCCTCACTGTTATGCGGCTGCCGCTACTAGAGTGTGTACTCTCTAAATTGACAATCAATTATGCTGGCCTTGTGCTTTTATTCCAGTCACAGCTAGGTTGGCAAACAATATGGATTTTTCAGTGAACACCAAGTAGGGGAAAATTGAATCTGACATACAGAAATCTTGTTGGCCTTTTACGTGTTCACGTTATTTCTACAAATTTCCGTTTAAAGAATCGGGTGAATGCTCCTGATAAAAGCTGAAATTCATTCATTCTCTCCCTGTTTCATCCAATGTGACCCCACAAGACCCTAAAAGTAGATGAGAGCAGTAATTAAACTGACCACATGTGATGCTTTGAGAACAATAATGAGCCCAGAACACAACAGAGTCGTTCCAACAAGCTGCCCAAAATCCGCCCTTATCAGCAAACCTCTCCTGAGCGAGGAGCGTTGATTGGCTGCTGGGACGGGGAGGGGAATGACTCAGCATTTTTTTTTTTTTGAAAGAGAGTTTCCACATGTGGACTCTGTGCCTGTTGTATTGCTGCTGACTGGATCGTATGTGTGCTCCCTTTCTCTATTCCGGTTCTCGTTCTGCATAGTACTTACAGAGACAGGGTCTGCCCTGCAGGGGTGAAAGGGCTTTGATGTGAAGTGATAGAAGACTCTGTCTTAACTGGTACATGTCTCGCCTTCAAAGAGACATGGAGGAAAATGTTGTTCTGAGCGTTACTGTCAGGCCTCTCAAATCTCCAGGCAGTTCACTGGAGTGTCTTGTGTCAGTGTCAACAAAGATGGGGTTTTTTTTCAGTGTTTTTTCTTTGTCGGTCTTAGATGCAGAGCCCCAAACTCTGTGCTAATAACAGAGGTAATAGTAGCAGTGACAGAAGTAAAATATAAAATGGTGGAAGTCACATTAACAGTTACAGTAATAGTAATGCTGTAAATAGTGCACTAATAGTGGTTATGTTAATGCCTCAATGATGTTACTCGCTCTTGACAGCGGAAGTAGCATTCAGAATAATAGTTCTTTGAGTTGTGATTGTGATAAGGCACACTTGATATCTAGAAGACTATTATCCAGAAAACTCTTAATAGATGAGGTGAGACTAATTATTTAAATGTGCCATGGAGTGTCAGATCACAGGTAGTCTAGCATGTGAGTTCACTGTGGTTATGCCTTAGGAGCAAGAGGTCAAATGACCTTGCAGAGAACAACAGCTTCACTCATTTCAGATGAAAAGGATTAAGAGGAGTAATTTTGCAAAGCATGACACATGACGTACTCCACCCCTCTCTGTTATTGGTCCATTCTTCAAAGGCAGCTTTGGTATGCTTGTCATACATTTGGGGGTTGAGAGTAAACCTCTCATTCTTTAAACCACTGGGTTTTTTGTTCTCACCCCCACTTCTCTCTCTCTCTCTCTCTGTCTCTCTCTCTCTCTCTCTCTGTCTCTCTCTCTCTTTCTAAATGTTGGTTATTGACTCCAGATGCCAAGACCATAAACATGCCAAGAGGGAGGAGAGTTAGAGGAAAAAAATTCAGAGAAACTCTGAAATAGGCACTCAACTCCATGTGCAGACCTTTCTATTCAGAAGTCTGATCTGAAAGGCTCTTTCTAAGTGTCTTACATATTTAGTACCACCCTAATAAATGACCACTTTATTTCTTTAAACTGACTAATAGTTAAAGCTCAAGTGTGTGTTTGATGGTGAACTGAAAGTAAAATTTATCACAGTTATACCACAGATTACTCTAATAATATATTAAAACCTGCACAATTTAGTTTACAATTTAGAGTATTTGAAACTTAAAATTTCAGCTGATAATTACAAACCTCTAAATACACCTTGTGGTGTGCTGCGATGTATCCCTACATGTCTGATCAGGGTACATTTTTACTTGTAATCTCCCAGTGGTAAGCCTTTGACCTGGAGTAGGAGTTGCTGAGCTTGAGTTAGTCACCAGGTGCAGAGATTATTTGGGCTTGTTATGGATATATTGTTTTTTTATGTTTTGTTGTTGTTATCGTTGTTGTTTGTTTCTTTGTTTGTTTTGTTCTTCATGCTTCCTCTCCTTCATAATCAGTTGTCCTTTGGCGCTGGCTCTCTCTCTCTCTCTCTCTCTCTCTCTCTCGCTGCAGGCATGGTGGGCTATGGCATGGCTAAAGCAGCAGTGCATCAGCTGTGTAAAAGTCTGGCTGGAGAGAACAGTGGTCTTCCCTCTGGAGCTGTGGCTGTGACCATCCTACCGTAAGGGGCCCCTCTAAAGTCCCATGTATTCATATCACAGTCAAAATACCACTTTGTCCAGTGTCCACTACTCAGCTGAAAGGTTCTTAAAAAAGAACTTTCCTTTTGCTCCAAGCTAGAGACACAGTTGTTTTGTTAAGAGACATGTGACTCTTAAACTCTTAAACTTTAAAACTGAGAGAGAGGGAGAGAGAGAGAGAGAGAGAGGGAGAGAGAGAAAGAGAGAGAGAGAACAATAGAAGGAAATTAGCATCTATCCGATGCTCACTTCATTTAAATCCTATCACATTCTCCCGTATTCAGAGGGGACCTTGTTTTTTAACTCAGTGAGAGATATTGTAACATCATCAATCATACGTTGTGAGATAGAATATGTATGGCAGATTGAATTGGTCTGGGCTGTGCCTATGGATAATGTTCTCCCTTCCTCTGCTCTGGGTTTGTAATTGCATTGCACAAGAGCCCAGCCTGTCTCTGACTGCAGCACACATCTGTTTAGCATTGTCTCCATGACTGTGTGTTTTCACTGCTCTACTCTGTACGGCTGCTGTGGGAGAGAGCTTTAAGGTTGCCATGGATTCATTGAGAACAGAAATGCTAATCGACAGGGAGGGCCAGTGTTCTGTTCCTCTGTTTGGAGAGCATGGACAAAATATATACAGAATTTCTAAACATGTATAATATATAAAGTATTAAGCGTACGGAGTCGTATCTAAACTGTATTTAAAGGTAATCTGTGTTGCTTCTTGTGTTTTTTCATACTGTAGATTATGAATCAGTACTGAATGTTTGTGTTTTTGGATTTCATCTTCTGATGTCTTTTAATCACTCAGTAGTGTTCTATAAGATATTCTTCTGACCCTCTGCTGTCTCTGTGCATTAGCCGAGTCTTAAGAGATTTAAATGTGGGGGAAAGGCTAGTGGTGGCTGTTAGCTGTCATTATCATCTCCCAGTGCCCCAGAGCCCCTCTGTACTCATCACCAGCGTACAGCCCAGATAGTCATGTTATGACATTACTCAACAGAGTTACCTTGGATACGCCGATGAACAGGAAATTCATGCCTGACGCAGACTTCGGGAGCTGGACGCCGCTGGAATACATTGCAGAGTGAGTCTCTCGCTCTTTTTCAAGGGAACCAATTTGCTTCAATAATACAATTTTTAATATCTTTGTCTTGTAGTTCTTGAACCCTCTTTAGTAATTTATTGTCTGCATAGTTGCTGAGGTTTAAGCACCACAAGACTGCCTGCTGATGAGTCAGTGGGTGATATCTGTCATGTGATTGGTTGACTGTAAACAAAAGATTCTATACTTTTCGTTGCCTCGAAAGGCAAAATGACCACTTTTCACCAGAAGATGGCAATAGTGTTCCTTCGTGATGTTTGGGGAGAACAGAAACGATGTGAAAAGCTTAGCGTTCTGAGATTTAGACTTTAAGGTCACACTTTTGTAATCTTGAGTCACAACATGCTTCCAAAGCCCCACACCTCTGCATATTACAGCACTCTCTTTCTGTCCTGACCAACCGGCTTCAGCTGACCAAGGACTTTATAATTAGCTGATCTGTCGAATGAAGTGTGTTCGATAGGAGGAAATCTAAAATATGTTTTATAATGGGCCTCCGGGAGCAGGAGACACAATAACTTAAAAGGGACTTATCCAAGAGGCTTTGAGATGCAATACAAAAAGATCTCTTATCTATCACACTGACATTTTAAAGACATCTAATGTAAATACTACTAGAAACGTATGCTTAATATCCTCAAGTTTTAGTCTTTTTTCCCTGACAAAGAATGAGATAGAACATGCATGTTAGGTTTCCTTAAATATATGTGTCAGGACTGCTCCTTTTTTGCACAGTTGATTTATAAAGATTGTTGTTGAGTTGTGTTGTTGAGTTTTACACTCAAAAGGACTGTTAGAAGGAAAAGCGATGTAGAGACAAAATAGAACACATGCAACATAAAGCAGCAGAGAACACTACAGTTTTCCACTGATCCTAGACCAGCAAACGAAATCAAGAGATCTTAAGAGCTAGAGCTGAACTAAATCAAGCAGACACAAAATGAACCTAACTCAGAGTTTTGAGCCAGGCAGGGCCCTGTTTTGTCCCTGCTGTTTTACTGGTTTTGGAAGCTGTAAGTTAGAATAACACTGTGCTGTCTCCTTCTCTGTCCAGCGTAGATAACAAAAGCTAAATCTGTTCTACCAGCCTCTCCAGATTAGATGAGGATTTGATACAACTTTGTAATCCCAGAGGAAGCCTGGACGAAATGAATCCCACAGGGATTAGTGTGAGACACAGAAAAGAGGCGGGATAAAAATAGTCTCTATGGAGAAGAACACTGAATATACACTTGCCCACAAATTTGAGTAAGAGTAGAACAGTAGAACTCCACCAAGAGACAGCTCTGAGTTTTTCATTCCACTTTAACTTCCAGAAGCTTCTGCAGAAGCTACACCCCTCCCTTTCTCGTTATCATACAGCTCTATCGCTCACATTCTCACGCTCTCATTCTGTCTCATGCTCTCTGCACTCTCTCTCTCTCTCTCTCTCTCTCTCTCTTTCTCTCTTTGTCAGCTCTCTTCATCTCCAACTCTTCCACCCCATTTGTTCTTAGACTTTTTCTGTCTCTCTCTCTCTCTCTTCCAGAATGTTCTACAGCTGGGCTACTGGGTCTAACCGGCCTGCCTCAGGCAGTCTCATACAACTGGTTACCACAGGAGGGAAGACAGAGGCCACTCCTGCAGCACAGTAACGAGAGAGAACAGTTTACAGCATATTTGGATGGTAGAGCAGGAGAATTTTAGTATTCTGATAAATTGAGAGATTAAAGAGGAAAAAAAAAACTAGTTAGTGTATATAAGGGGATCCTATGATTTTCTTGAGTACTACCCAACTGTGCCATACAGATGGTTCATTTAATTCCATTGATATCTTACCCCAATGCTCATAAATATCTCTTTTTCTTTGTGTCATTTCTGTTCATGATTACTGCCAAAGCAAAATAGATTTTGGTAGTAATATGGCAATATTAGTTTACTATTAGCCTATTTTTACATCCACCCAAGCAAAGTTATTTGAGAATTTTATTCAGGCTACCTGATCTCGTGAAAAAGATGCCAAATATTGACAAATATCAGTATTCAACATGTTCTTGTTGGAAAGCGTCATTATTTGATGTGGTTGCAATTATGTGCTCTCTCCATTGGAGGTCACTATTTTTTTTTCTCAGCTCTCATTTGTAGTTCAGCATTATCTCGTTAATGTCATTCATTCAAAAATACTACAAACCAGGTGAAGAAAAAATGACTAATGGGTATGATTATGGTTATGGTTATGGATACTAACTTTTCACACAACTGTGTGACATCTCACACAATCATGAAATGAACAGGTCATGGTATACGTCGATTGTTGCTGTTTTCCAAATGTCAATATATGACATATTTTCAAGGGATCCAGTTTCTTCAGGTCTTCACTGTGATTTTCAGAAGTGTTAGCTTGGCCCTCTCTTTCTCTGAGACCAGTGGAGTTTAAGAGTACGCCGCTGTCGTGTGTGAAACGTACAGCTAAGCTCCACACACATTTGGTCTTGGCCTGTGTTGTGGTCTTTGTGAGTGTGTGTGTGTGTGTGTGTGTGTGTGCATGTGTGCATGTGTGTTCATGTATGTGTATGCACTTAGGTGCCACCTGAAAAGCAGTGTTTGCGTGCATTCATTTTGAGAAACTACTCTTTCAAACTTTGTGCTGAGTGTTCTTCTGCTGTTCTGTGTGTATGAGCTGAATGGGAAACAGCAAAAAATCAAATAAATAAGATAACATTTAAAAACAAGATTGGCTGGTTAACATGTACTTCATTTACAGTAGGTAATAGGTAATTAAGATAATATCCCCAGATATGTCTATGGTAAATATTAAGTAGAATTAGGTGAAGATTCATTCAGCAGCTTTAAATGGTTACTGAATATGTTCACATGGACACCTTTTAATACCCACAGTAACATGGATATAAAGATGTATATTAAGATGTATGATGTCACAGTTACTGAAACATGTTTCCATTTACACCTGTTTAGATCTATATTGACATGAATGATTGATGACTTAGATCTAAAAATGATCGCAAATATTAGTAAATCATGCAGGACAAATAAAAAACCAGACTGAGGCCGGTAAGGTAATGCCATCATGTGCTTTCCCAGGGTGGCCTGGCACTACGCTACATCATCAAGTGTTCAGCAAAAAAAGCCTGCTCCACAGCCTTCCTTTAGCTTCTCACTGTCTCATGATGCCAACCCTGCTAAATGAGACACCCTAGACCTTCAGTCTGAGAAACACGCACGCACGCACACACACACGCACACGCTAAGGTCAGTTAAATTTTAGGATCAGAGACAAATGATGGTTGATTCATACGATAATAAATTAATGCCTTCTCTCATTTCTTTATTGCTTTCTTTAACTCAGATGCTAGTTTCTCAATGAAATAAACACATTCATCGACATATTGTTGGCCCTGATTTTAGTCATGTCTAACTTCTGCAGTAACAACAGTTTTGAACTGAAATGTGTTAAGTTTCAAACCCTTTTGAAAAAGGAGGAAAACAGAGCCTCATATTCTTCCCCCCAGTTGTTGTGGTTCAGTCTGAGAACACAGGCAAAGGCATGTGGAAGCCATTTTGACTGGCGAACTGGCTGACCATATAAATAGAGAGCCAGCAACAGATGGAAGCGGTTAGTTTTTCCTGGTAATATGAGTGTGTGTGAGGATGAAGGTGTGCGTGTGTGTGTGTGTGTGTGTGTGTGTGTGTGTATGTGTATGTGTGTGTACATGAGTGTGTTAGTGTGTGTGTGTGTGTGTGTGTGTGTGTGTGTGTGTGTGTGTGTGTGTGTGTGTGTGTGAAAGACGACCATCGGCAGAGTTCTTTCTGCTGCGGCAGAAGAAGGAATCGTGATTAGTGTAGCTTTTTTTAAACCAGACATTTTTTCCTCATGCATGGGAAAAGAATAAAAAAACTTAAGTAAAAAAAAACAATGTTGCTAGGAGATACAAGCAACAATATTGCTTTGCTGATGCTACATTGGGTCCTCTTTCCATGTCTGTGTGTTTAGTGCGCCTCTAGGGGGCACTGCTTTCTCAAACAAAGGAAACTGTTGTGAGAATTAACACCAAAGTGAAAAGGTTGTTTACATGCAACTTACTGTAAATGTCCTAGTGATTAATTGGAAAACATGGTCTTTTCGGAAATATTTTAATGAATCCATCCAGCTCTCTGGAGAACTTAAAGAAGCACTAGAGCAGCTCCAAAAATATCGCTCTCCTCATTTTTTAACCAATAATTCTTAACACAACACACCAGAGAGGCAATGAAAAATACAATGTTGTAGTGAAATACGATGTTAACATAAAGTCTAACACATTTAATTCCAAAATATTATATGGAACTGACCAGAGGGAACTGTTATTTTATTTCATTCAGTCATTCAACAAAACCATTTCCTCAACAGAAACAGCACTGATACTTTTTTTTTAATCTGCAGCCCTAATTTTGTATTTATTCTCTCTATTGGCCATAGGACCTTCTCCATCAAGGTGTGTGTGTGTGCGGCACACCACTGTAAACAAGGTGAGAAGAATCTATGCACATCTCAGTGCTGTTGTGGTAGAGGAGCAGGTTTTTTTCAGAGCCAGTGTGTGTGTAGACTGGATGTGAGTTGTGACATGGTTGGCAGTGAGTCCTGTCTCTCTCAGAAAAAACTCTCTCTCTCTCTCTCTCTCTCTCTCTCTCTCTCTCTTTCCCTCTCTCCCTCTCTCTCTCTCTCCTCTGATTCCAATTGTCAGGACACACAACCAGCCTGGGATTGAGTTTCTTTATACCTCATAGTATAGTTATTGCATTTTTTTCCGTATAATGTTTTTAATGTCATCCTCGTTGGATCTGGGCTCTGTAAAAATTATGTTTCGTGTTGTCTGCACTGTTGTACATTTACACATGAACTGCTTTGGTAAAATGACTGATTCTGTTATGTGAAGAGTTGTAAACCGGTTTGCTAATTACATGTTACAAATACATAGGTGAAGCAGAGCAGTGTAATGGTACTATAAATACGATATAGTTGTGCTACTGGTGTGGAAGCACAGGTAATAATTGTATTAAAAACACTCAGTGGAAAGACCTCATTATTAATTGCCCAATTTGTATTATTTTCCTCTGTGAGTCACTACATGTCTCCATGTGTCTTTTATATCTGTGTAATTCATATACTTCAGAATAATGGCTCTAAAACTGTGCTACAGTTCTCAGTGCAGGTACATGACATGTTGGGTTTGAACCCAGAGAGACTTTGTCGTGTTCAGTGGTTCTGTTAGACACTGTAAACAAACAGCTGGGCTGCTCAAGCACTGAAGTCTGAGACATTAAACGAGGCATTTCTGAAAATGTTTATATATATATATATATATATATATATATATATATACACATTTCAGAAATGCCTCGTTTAATATACACACACACACACACACACACATAACGGAACACTCTTCCTCTGCCATGTTTAAAATGAGTCCACTGAACATTAATTTCATGCTGTGCTTTAATTATAGTTAAATGATAATTACGACTGTTTTAGCATGATAATGTTTAAAATGCTCATCGCTCCGAGAGGTCACATGAGTGGCGTGTAAATGTTAGAGTTTAGAGTTTTTTCACTTGGTTTCTGAGAGGTGAATGTAGTATGTTCTGGTTGAAATATGGAGATTATGACTTTAAGACTACGCTAGTTTGATTTGATCTGACTTGATTTGATTCCTTTTACAGATGGGACTCGTGTAAAATCCAGCTATATGTAGTGACACAGAGAAATCCAGTTTGGGATGAGAGAGGTCCTGTGAACCGGCCTGAGCTGCTTTGTCATCACTGAGTTTGGTGGGGATGGAGTGATTCAGTTTGGTTTGGTAGGGGTGGAGTGATTCAGTTTGGTTTGGTAGGGATGGAGTGCTTCAGTTTGGTTTGGTAGGGATGGAGTGATTCAGATTGGTTTGGTGGGGATGGAGTGATTCAGATTGGTTCGGCAGGGATGGAGTGATTCAGTTTGGTTTGGTAGGGATGGAGTGATTCAGTTTGGTTTGGTAAGGATGGAGTGATTCAGATTGGTTTGGCAGGGATGGAGTGATTCAGTTTGGTGGAGATGGAGTGATTCAGATTGGTTTGGTGGGGATGGAGTGATTCAGATTGGTTTGGTGAGGATGGAGTGATTCAGTTTGGTTTGGTAGGGATGGAGTGATTCAGTTTGGTTGGGATGGAGTGATTCAGATTGGTTTGGTGGGGATGAAGTGATTTAGTTTGGTTTGGTGGGGATGGAGTGATTCAGTTTGGTTGGGATGGAGTGATTCAGTTTGATTTGGTGGGGATGGAGTGATTTAGTTTGGTTTGGTGGGGATGGAGTGATTCAGTTTGGTGGGGATGGAGTGCTTAGTCTCCTCCTGACTTATGTCACTGATTAAAGTGAATACTTGCATTGCATTATTAGTTGTTTCTGTAGCTTTTGAGAAGCAGTATGACCAGGATGACACTCCCCCTCTGTGTCTCTGTCTCTGTCTCTCTCTCTCTCTCTCTCTCTCTCTCTCTCTATATATATATATATATATATATATATATATATACATACACACACATATGTCTGTGCGTGTGTGTGTGTGTGTACAAGTAAAAGACATATGAAGATTACACTTAGACTTAAACTGAGACAGTCAAAAATGTCAGTTAATTTTTCAAGTCTGTGACTCTAAAGGAGACAATTCTGCATCACTTATGTTAATTTATGCAAGAGAATAAGAGACTAATGATATTTTTGAATATGAAAGTATGTCCCAGTCAGAGGTAATGAGATATAAAGATAATTATATGCAAATTTGCTGAATTATTGAAGAGGCATAACTAGAGATTTCATATTACTTTTCATATTTATTTCAAAGAATTATCAATTTTTTAAAGTATCCATTGTGCTCTTTTAGATAACTGGATACAATCAGATATGTTTGTTAAAAATTAAAACTTTGTGGAGATAGTTGTGTGTGTGTGTGTGTGTGTGTGTGTGTGTGTGTGTGTGTGTGTGCGCGCATGCACGGGTGAGTATGCGCACGCATCTGTGTGTGTGTGTTTGTGTGTGTGTTTGCGTCCATGTGTGTGTATACGTGCATGTGCGAGTGTGTGAGTATGGGCACGCATCTGTGTGTGCGTGGTGTGTGTGTGTGTGTGTGTGTGTGTGTGTGTGTGATGTGTGTGTGTGTGTGTGATTGCACGCTTTGATGTTTCACATAGATGAAGGGAAAATGCATGATAGGGAAGGTCTCTGGGGGTTCTCTCTCACTGTCATGAGGCATTAGTTTTTTATCGAGCAAAAGTGCTAACGCTACCCTTAAAACCCCCTACTTAACCTCTCTCTCCCACCCTCCACCACACAACCTTCATTAAATCATCTTAAATATGTTATGACACCAGACAGAAAAGCACAACAGTCACAACAAACATTTAACTACGTTTAAGCTCCTCACCTGTATCCACATGAATGCGTTTTGAGAACATTATTTCATCTAATATAGACAATCATGAATTTCCACATGTGGTGATGGCTCTTTACAAAGCGTGTTTATGGTTCATAGCTGTAGGTGTATGGATAGACAACAGTATGTCACGTGTTTGCACATTCTCGTAATTTTATAGAAACTGAAGAATAAGACGTTTTATGTTTTAACCCTTGTAAATTGGCCTGTCGCCTGATCATAACCGGGAACTGAAAATAAACATATTTATATATATATTATTATGATTACACAGTGCAGGATGATATCTAGGCTACACAGATGTAACAATGTCATTCCTGCTATGGGCTATTTTGTTGTTCTTCTCCCTCACTCATTCACTCATTCACTCATTCACTCACTCTCTCTTCCCTCTCGCTCACTCCCTCTCTTTCTCTCTCTCACCC
>NC_044495.1:33112210-33127210 GCF_902362185.1 Chanos chanos | reverse complement strand
AGCTAATATAACACAGTTGGTTGTGTTACTTGAATTGCATTAAAACGTAAATGAATGAAAATAATATTTCTCTATCATGAGGAAAGCAGGCAGATATTCCTCTCCTGTGTGTTTTTGCAGAGGTCTCTCTGTGTGTGTGTGTGTGTGTGTGTGTGTGTGTGTGTGTGTGAGTGAGTGTTGGGGTTCAAACCAGCCAAGGAGCTGCCATACACTGTGCAGAACCACCACAGTACGTTACCATAGTAACGGCGGGGAGCCTGGCGAAGGAGAGTGTCTATATGTGTCCTGACCCATTTCGATTTTCATCCAGAAGTGTTCTACCTCCGTCACCTAACCACATCCATCTCACATCACCGCACCTCTGCCTCAGGCCAGGCCTGCCTCTCCTAATTAGACGACTTCAAACCCCGGCTGAGTCATACTTTTCACATCAGCAAATAGGAATGCACAGGCAAAATGAAAGGGAAGCTTGGTATCAAACGGACTCTGGAAACACCTGCTGTTTGGAGATCTTAGATGTCTGTGAGATATCTTTTTCCAAGGGTATTTGACATTGTTTTCAACCTTGTGTAACGGCATAGCCTGGAAAATGATGAAAATACATTCAATAATGTAAAAAGAAAATCTGATTTTTTTTATTTATTTATTTGAAAATACATATATTTCTTTTGAATGTGTAAAGCAATATGTAGAGCTTAGTTGTCATTATACTGGAGTAGTTTTCTTACAAAGTGTGCTTTGCATCTGTTTTTTTGGGGGCGGGTGTTGTTTGTTTGTTTTTGTTTGTTTGTTTTTAGCAGAATAACAGAGCTGTATGTGGAGGTGTGTCTATAGATCATTTATGAGAAAACACACCCTTTGCCACACTCCACTGAAAAAACCAATCCTGTTAGAAATGTCAGTGGGAAAGGTCTTGAGATATTAAATAATGTCTTTTTTTAATTAAGAGTTTATTAATAGATTTTGGGTAAGTTTTATAATTACCTATCTCGTTGCCCGAGGCATTCTGAATCAGACTTCCATTTATCTGGTTTGGGTTGGTCTGATATTTCAGCAAAATAGACCATTGAACTTTATACAATAAAAATGTTTTGGTAGTTAATTAATGCTACTTTTTTGAAGCAGTGTTTTAGACTAAATGTTTAAAGATTTGGGACCAGTGACCCAGCATTACATGTTCTAGACATTGGTGTGTGTGTGTGTGTGTGTGTGTGTGTGTGTGTGTGTGTGTGTGTGTGTGTGTGTGCGTGTGCGTATGTGTGTGTGAGTGTATTTGTGTGTGTTGTGTGAGTATGTGTATGCCGGAAACACAGCACAGCAAATGAGCCCTGTGTTACTGTATAAGAGTATCTCTAAAATTACAGGACCAATCAGTCCAGCGCTAATCATTACAGTCATATTAAAAAATGTAGAAATGTGCTGAGGAATCTGACCACATGACTACGTGGTACAAAAATATTTATCCTGTCGAACAGCGTTCAGGAGTTGTGTGTTGCTTGTGCTGCTATTGTGTTGATATTGTATGACCAGCTGCTCATTAGTCACCTTTTCTTCACTCTTCAGTATCTGGAACCGTTTGTCCGTCTGGAGCGGATAAAAATAAGTAGCTCTCATTGGTTCCTCCAAAAACAGGCAAAAAATCCTCTTCAGTAGAATTGAAGTTTTGGGGACATTCTTTGGCTTCTGATGGCATTTTTTGTTTGTTTGTTTGTTTGTTTTAGACATGTGAATTGTGCTCTCTTTCCCATTTTATCTCTCTTAAGCCAGCATTCACCAGAGTTTACCAGATGTTGACAATTTAGTCTGGCTGAGCGAGACTACAGTTGGACATAACGACAGATGAGGTCTGACCAGAATATGCAGTCTGAGTTTCAATTATTCAAAGAGCATACATTAGTCAATAGCATGGTCATTCACACAGGTCTGAATGAAACTTCATGGATGCCACTCCAGTCCAGCTTAATTCACTTTGTGTAGACCTGTTTATAACTGTCATTATGAGGCAGTTTTACAGCACCTCCAGGACAGAGCCCATCAGTGGGCAAACCCAAGGGCAGCTGGCACCAGACAGCAGAGACAGTAAAGAAAAGACAGAGAAGTGAGAGAAAACCTAACTTAAATGATAAATGATGCTTTCACTAACGTGTTGTGGGGAGGCATTAAACAGTTCATGAAGAGAGTTATGATACTTGAACAGTGTCTTTAGTCTCCCACAGGATATAATTAAAGGAGATTAAAAAGTGAAAAAAAATGTGTTGTCAACAAGTAAACACCTTTACAAGTATTCAGCCTAGTTTCTGACCTTAGAGAGTTCCTTTCATCACTGAAATCGTTGGCAATGTGGTGAGGCAATGCATAGGATTATCTAAACCTGTTTGTATTTAACGGGTTGGGTGTTATTGGGAGAATTTAGACAGAAAGTCATCGGGAACATGAAACTCGTGAACAACTGAAACGAAAGTGTAGATGCTGGATATTGAAGTAGGATGCTACTGGTTTAATTGACCCTGCTGTAGTCTGGTTCGTTTTTAGCGAGGAAACAGTGCAGCCCGCAGTTATCCAATGAAAACCCTCTCCTCCTCCCCTCTCCCCCTCTCCGCTACTCTGCCCGTTCTTGTCTCCGCTCCCGCCTCCTCTGGTTCGCTCTCAGCTATTCGGTACAACGTGCAGTGAGCAGACGAGAAAGAGTGCGCGTGCCGTTCAGAGTGCTGCTGGCTTGCAGTGTTTGGAAACCTTCCATGTGCGCTGCATGGATGTTCAGCTCACATAGTGCTCCCTGTAACCGCGGCAAGGAATCAACATGTCCAACCCTCCACATGACCCGTTCTACTCGTCCCCGTTCGGACCGTTCTACCGGAGGCATTCGCCATACATGGTGCAACCTGAGTACCGAATCTACGAGATGAACAAACGCCTCCAGTCTCGAACAGAGGTGAGTTTGAATCGACATAGTTGTGTTTTGGGGAAAACATGACACGTTTCCTGTTGATGAAAGTTATTGCGGGGGAATACTTACTTCAGGGTTTTATTCCGTATTTTTTCCTTTAAACACAATCAGCCGGACAGTCCAGCCGTGCAAACAGTGATAACAACACAGTTCTCCCAACTGTATCAATTGTGATACGTGTAGCCAGACGTATCGGAGTTAGGCTATCTTCAGCGGGGTACAGCTCTCGGTTGTAATGAGACAACCGGACCGTTAGACGTCAAATGGTTTGTCTGTAGTTTTGATATAGAGAGCACAAGTTTGAGGTTCGACTTTTCAGGCTTACCATACAAAGTTATCGTTTGGTATAAGTTAAAATTTGGTAATAAATTAGAAAAATAATTTTGCCAAGCCGGATTTTGTCAAACACATAATTCTATGACAGTTTGAGTTCCAATTAAAATCCACGTGGATTAAGGCTACCAGTCACACATTGATACGGACATGAAGCGTATCCCAAGCATGCATGTAGAAGTATTTGACATAGTCGAAACAGTTGTATAAACAAATCAGCTGTTGTACTCTATTCTGTGTCATGTGGGAAAAGAGTGGGCGTTTGGTATTTTGAATTTTGAAAATTGTTGCTTTGTCGAAATACCAACTTAGGCAAACGAACTCGATGGACTCATTGCTTAGCCGTGTCCTGCCAGAACATGCACTATGCAAATAAATAAGTAAACAAACAAAAGGGGGCTATTAAAATGTCAAGAATCTTATTTATATCAGTGTTTGGGTGTTAATTTTTCCTTCTTTGTTAACACTAGTAAACAGCCTTAAACACTTTATTTTGTCACTTGCAAAATACTGACTTGAAACCGGTGTGCTTTTGTCATGGAGCCCATGAACTTGTGTGTGTGTATGTATATATATGCTTTTTTTCTTTCTTTTTTTTTCTTTTTTTAAACCACTGAGCAGACGGTCCGCGTATGTGCACCGTTTCTAGGTATATTTGGACTTCTTGCGAACCGTGTATATTTGCATGAATACGACACGCAAATTTGCATGGCTACCTCCAGTTTTTAAACTGGTATTCAAGTGGTTGGTATCAGCTGCGATGGACGGTGTATAGTGAATTCCGGCTTGATGTCACCCTTGTGAACACAAACATCACACTGTCAAGAGTTTAGACTTGTTCATAGCTAGATCGAAATAATCAGTCGGAATGTACTTAAAATGGCCCTTTTTGTCACCTTCGCACACTGTTTTATGTTTTTTCCCGCTCGTTTTTATATGATTTGTATTTTTGTCAAACCTTTGGGTGCACATAACAAGAATGAACTCGGGTGTTGGGAGTAATAATTAAATTAGAAATTACAAATGTGTGGAATTGCTAAAACCAGACTGAGGCATACACATGGTATGTGCGGTTTAAACGGGAACTCATGTTCACTAAACATGGTTATGGTCTCATCTGATATGAGCTCTTATGTACAGAACTGGATATTAAGGTGTACAGCCTAATGTCCAGTTATGTATACACACCACAAAAAAAAACATTATCGAATGTTCTCTTAATACAAACATTCTGTAATGCTGCACCACTTTAAATTTTCTTCCTGTGTAACTCTCAACTCATTTTTCTAGTAAAGATTTCTTAATGCTTTTGTAAGCATTAGTTAACTGTTATAACATCCTACATGAAGACATGCTCCATAATAGTATTTAACACATAATAAAAGAGTGCTGTGATCTTGAACTCAGATCAGCTGGGTTAGATGGCTTTATTGGGTTTGAGGCATTTGAGTAAAATTCTAAGGTGAAGGTCATACCTGTAATGACATCATGTGGATGCTGTCATGGAATGGTTTTGATAAATACTTGGCCTTTGGCCTGTTAATGACTTTGCATCAATCTGGCCACTGATTAAAAGGTAACGGACGGTGAAAGACGAAGGAGCGTTTCTTATTTTGTTCGACTGGAGCGTTAGCTGCAGGTCTGGCTGGACGAAGAAGGTGTTGTAACTTTAAGGAGATGCAGGCTATGTTGCAGAGAGGCAGTGGTACAGCATCACAACGTCATGCATTATTCATTAGCCATGGCCTAAGCCCCCAAAGACTTCCACTCCCAAACAGCAGTAACCAAGCAGGCAACAATAAACATACGCCTAATATATCATTTTAATCTCTGCAGCCTAAGTAGTTATCACAAGGGTTTTTGTTTAGATTAGACAACTGGCTCTGATAAATCTTGATAAGATATCTCAGGCGCACGGTGACAGTGGGCAAGGTTTGGCAAACGTTTCAGCCCCCTACATTTACATTGTAAAAATACTACAGTAAAAAACATAGATATTGAATTTGTTGAGGTCTTTTTAATTTTTTTTTTTTTTTTAACTGGATGCCAAAAGAACTGAAGTAACTCGCAAGAGTGTTTATTTATTTATTTAAATGCTAAGCAAATACCCTGTTCCCGGTCATTGACCGTGAGGCATCAATGCTTCTCTATAAATTTCTGAGGAAGAAACAAAGCAAGAACATTTTCTCAGTGTTGGAGTTAATGAATATCTCTGTAAGGGAAAAGATTTAGTTATGACAGAGTGACTTGTGAAGGATTTCTACCAATCCTGGCTAATATTTCTGAAGAGGCTTCATAGAAAAACATATCAAGAAGAAATGTTGACAAACAATCTAAACAAAATTTGGTTTAAAACTCCGATTAGTCCACCAGTGTCATGTTTTCATGTAGACAGTTTTCATTTAGTACCATGATCTGCAGAGCTGTCATCTGTCATTAAATCACACTTACTTTTCAAAAACTTGAACAGTCTTCAACGGCAGCAAAACATCTCTCTACTGTAAAACTCAATTCAGTTTGAAGGTGTACTTACAACTGAGCTCTATCAAAATCAGGCCACCATGAGCAAAACCATTACTGTCATTTCAAGAAGCGTGTGGATTTTCCTCCCTCAGAACCAGAATGTTTTGAGTGAAAGTAAAAATGGACAAAAGCCGGAAAGAGCTGAGGAAATTCAGACAAGAGGGCCACAGAGTCATGACTCTTGACTTAAGAGCTTTCAGTAAACTAGCCTGTGAAGGATGGATTATACAATATAACAATACTCTGGACATTTACAGCCTGTTAACTGTATTTGGAGCACTATCAGAAGGCTGTTCCTTTGGGAAGCCCATTCACTAGAAAGAGCCATACACTGGGTTGAGCCAATATGAAGCCTAAGGTAACAGTCATGGTGGCTTTAATTTGATGACTACCCACAAGTGCCACTGACTTTCAACATACACCACTGAACCATGCTAGCTGAAGTAAATAGCAAAAAAAAAAAAAAAAGTGCAAAGTGTTGGCTTTAACCATAACTGTGGCTTGGCTTGCTGCCAGTGGACTCTTGGTGTTGTGAGTTTTTCAATTTTCCCCTTGAATTTCAGATGGAATCATTGGCTTGATCCATTAAGTTCTCAAGCACTATTCACTGTCTTGTCCTGAAGGCAGGGCAGACTGTATGGGAGAGATATTTTAAATCAGTAGCTCATAGCTCCAGTCTAGGAGACATAGAAGATTGCATAGGCCCTATTTGTGCTACAGCCCAGAAGGCCACACCTTATTCAACTTAGCTGCTGATTGCTAAGCCTTTAGCTTCTCGACACATGCATGCTTGTGTTAAGCATGAACCAAAATATGCTGCGTAGTGTGTCCTGATGATGAGAAGCACTATTTTACCTCAACTTTCACTTCAGCATCAACATTTACAATTACAACAACAATGAAAACAGAAGCATTGTGAATACTGGCAAACAAAAGTTAAATGGCAGCTTAGAGACTTAAAAACCCATGATTGTATGGAAATACCATTGTTTTTGAAACAAATGTTTAAAATGCAGATATTAAAGTGCTGTGTCAGGATGTATCGTAGAATGCTTTAGAGTATACAACTGTACAAATCAGAAAACAATGTCCAAAACCCCAAAATGATAAAGGACAGAACACCACATTCCCCAAAGCCTGTTTTTCCAGTCAGAGCTACTGCTTTCTTTTAACAATCCACCAGTGAACTCTGCTTTGCCTATGGAAATATCTCATTTGACATGCAAAGTGATTGAGATCAAAGAATATCCACACACATGTTGGCCATAAAAATCTACGTGACTCTGTAGCATAACATACTTAATGTTTTCCCATTCAGAAAATCCTTATCCTTTGTCTTTCAGAACACATAATTTCTTTGACCTCTTGTGTGTTTCTCATTGGCTTGTATGAGTCTGTCATAAATTTTCAGTGGGTAGTAAACCATCGTTGTCTTTTTGTTGTGTCCTTTTGTGTTCCCGATCTACATTTTGTAACGAACTAAGTAGTACATTATCTACATGTTTGTACATGTTACCAACACCATTGTCCTTTGGACAATTCATTTTCTGTCTGAAATGGACCCAGCAAAGTTTCCTTTTGGTGGTTGAAATGGTTGACCGTAGTGCATTTTGGTGCAGTTTGAAAAGGTGCAGGGGGAACCTTACACTTAAACCTATGCAAATGAGCAAGCCGATTAACATTCAGAGGAGGAGCTTATGGGCGACTTCAGCCAATGTAAGCTCATTAGCATAGCTCTCCTCAATATTCGGAGGCTGAAAGTGAATGAGAGAGAGAGAGACAGAGAGAGAGAGACGGAGAATAAAACATGGTGCAGAGAATCATCCATAGTAAGCCATGTGGAGGTAAACAAAAGGAAGACCAGCATTATTCATTTTCTACTAGTGGCTGTCAGATGGAATGCATTAACGTAAAAGAGAAAGACAGGTTTGTTATGGCCATTTCCATTCTTAAGACAAATCAATAGTACATCTTGCCATAGAGAACTCCTCTCTGAAGTCCTCTGTGATAACCCAATCAATATGAGTTATACATAGTCCAACGAAACTTCTATGGTCAATGACTGTCAGATACACAGACTCAAAATATCTTGCTTATGTCCGTCACTTGATACTCATTTGTTGTGGCAAGTGGAAAGATGGTTTAAAAAACTATGATGGAGATATAATTATGTACGGAGATCTTTGGAGACTCGTGACAGTTCTTAAAGTACAGCCCCAACACCACCACCACCACCAAACTAAACAGAGTAATTCACAAATCAGTCCCCTCTGAATTATAATTTCTGATTGGCCCCTAGAATAAGTTCAAACCCAGGACATCGCTGCTGTTTGAGCCTGATCTGAAATCTATATTTGTTGTTTTTCCCAGGTAGACACTAGTAATAGTGTACATAGACTAAACTTTAGCATTTTGAGTACTTTTTGACGCTGTACAGTTAATGACTGGACTCCACCACAGACTGCGTGTGAATCAAATGTCCAGTTGAAGGTTTAAATTTGTTGTGTACTGCCTTCTCACTAGGCAGGGGTTTGACGTGAACAGAGGATGTAGGGGCAAAGCCTGATATTTAATGGATTACGGTGGAAACAAATCGGCGCCTAAAAAAATGAATTCTCTAGAACAATAAGGTGGCTTTGGGACTGGCAGGATGCTTGGACAATAGTCCCACCTTTTTCCTGTGACTTTCCCAAAGTTCCTTCCAGGCTACAGTACTACACATATCAGAGATAAGAGGGATAGCCCATTTTTACCAACGTCCTGTTTTCATTTTTTTCCCAGGATCCAAATGACTATTTCTTTTTTCTTTTTTTTCTTTTTTTTTTCTTTTTTTTAATTTAGTGTGAATTGGACAGCACTGAGTGGTGATGATTTTAAGATGTGCTAACTCAGTGCGTTCTGATTGAGACTTGAATATACTTCCTTTTCAATTTAGACCGGTGTGGATGTACATTTACATTGTATACTGGTATGTCAACACTGCGCATGTAACAGTGTGTGTGTGTGTGTGTGTGCACTAGGAGAACAATGTTTTTCTAAACTATATTATTGATATTGATAAAACAAAAAGTGTCAAAACATTTCTTTGGTTAAGGTTAGGGTTAGGTTAAGGTTAGGGTTAGGCTTAGGTATAGGTTAGTATTCTTTATTTACTCACTAGGATATGAATGCAAACATGTGTGAATGTGTGTGTCTGTGTGTCACAGTGCATGTATTTGTGTGTGTGTGTGTGTGCATGTGACAGTGAGTGTATTTTTGTGTGTGTGTGTGTGTGTGTGTGTGTCCATGTGGGTGTGGGTGTGCGTGCGCGCGTGTGTGTTTGACAGTGTGTGTGTGTGTGTGTGTGTGAGTGCGTGTGTGTGTGTGAGAGAGAGACAGACAGAGAGAGAGAGTAAAGCTGTAAGGTCCTTGGTGTAGTCCTCTGTCGTGTGTGTTTACTATTTTGCCCACAGCTCCAGAGTGTCTGTCTGTGAGAGAGCTCTCTGAAGGACACTGCCTCGGCTGTCTGCTGCTTTATTACATTTGCATAATTCACATTACAGTAGAGTAATTTCATAATGGGTTCAAATTCAGACAACATTCAACACTCCCACCATTAAAAAGCAGCAATGACAAAACAAAGGCATAAACAAACACGCAAACAGTTAAGTATCAACAAAAGACAGAAACAAACAGTTAATTGTGCACTTAACATATATATATACCATTCACAATTTCATTTTATAAGCATAAAACATATTTTGTGCCACCAGTGTATGTCTGTGTCTGATCTCCACTATTTGTTTGATTCCTAATTCTTGTATTCAGTTAAACTGTTGGGCCAGTTGGGATTAACTGTTTTAACCACTTTCTCAGGGCTGTCATGGTGCGAAAGAGGCTCAGAAATCCAGGTCTTGTCACATGGTTGTCTCAGATGGCAACACTTCAGTCTGAGCCTAAGAATAGTCTGAATTCCAAGTTTATTGTAGATGCGTTGTTTGTGTCATTCACGCTCCTTTACAAGAAAATGTGTCTGTTAATGTGTGTGTGTGTGTGTGCGTGCGTGCATGTGTGTGTGTGTGTGTTTGTGTGTGTGTGTGCGCGTACGTGTGTGTGTGTGTGTGTGTGTATGTGTGTGTGTTAGACCGTGTGGGCCGTAAAAGAAGGCGCTATTGTTATTTACCGAAGCCGCACGACGGTGTTGTCTCTCTAAGCCCCTGGATCTCCCATAAATCCCTGCTTGGCCTGCCGGTGATTCCGGTGAGAGCTGCCATTGGCACATTGATGAATCCCTTTAGACAGCCTCGCTGGGCGCCAATCAATACGACTTTATCTTCAGGCAACCAACACAGACAGCCGTGTTAGTTCACCTGAGGTCCTGAAGGAATGATCTGTGCACTTTACATCAAAACAAACAGTGGATCAGCAAAGCCTCTTCCACAGTGACAATCATGAGTGAAAGTGTGATACATCCATATCTTATTTCAGTGACAATGGAGTGATTTACACATTCCCTGCCTTAGCTGACATGGCTTGCTTCATCTTTATCACTCTTTTTGGTACATTTGAAATGTGACTAACCATTCAAGTCTGTCATAATAAGACATAAATGCAGAGCAAAGCTATAAATATTACAGTGACTTATAATTGAAACATAAACCCGCAAAGGCAGGAAGGTGGTAACATAGGTAAACATACTGTAAATGAAAGAAGATTGAAATACTAGCAACAAAGTCTTTTTTTTTCTCTTTTAATTGTCTTTTGAAGAAATTTTTGTGACTTTTAATTTTGTGCTGTCGTATTGATATGGTTTTCTCAAAGCGTTTAAGCATTAAATGAGGTTAATTGGTCCAAATGGCCAATCAGATTTCTTATTGATCATGACAGTGTAGATTACCTCACAGATAAATGTAATCCCTTTACTCAGAAATGTGCTGCCGATACTGACATGCCATTCTGGGACCATTAAAATCTTGTAGCAATTCTGTTATAACAGATTAATTAGACCGACAGCGTGTGAGTGAAATTAAACCACTTGCTGACTGTCCTCATTAGCCTTATCTGTAGCAATGCGATATTCTGATATATATTTGTTGTAATCAGTTGTTACAATAAACGCTGTGTTAACAACTGATGTCAAAAGAGATTTTCAAAATCGTGCGGTACATGTATAATCGTCGAACGGTAGAGTGAATATAGATGACCACAAGTTGGATTTAAAGTCATATACTTTATATGTGTGTGAATGAATTATTCTGACTGAAGCAGGGTCTCAGATTCTCCACACATGCTGTGACCCTGCCGGAGAGATCAATATTTTTCCTGCACAGCTTCTTCAGTATGGAGCTTCAGTACGGCTCGAATTCAGAGCGGTTTTTTTTCAGTGGCAACTTGACCATTGATCAGCATGTGAAAAGTTTCAGTAGATTTCAAATGGATTGACTGGTAAACTGGGCATTAATGCAGAGCTGATACTGAGCTGACCTTTTTTTGCCTGGACAGCAGTACAGCGTTAGATTCACAGAGAGATAAGAAGGCAATCAGAGAAGGTGTTTATGGGAAGCCTAGATCTGTTTGTGTGGTTGCAGAAGTATGTGTGCGTGCGTGCACACACACACACACACACACGCATACATCTTTGTGACTAGAGACTGACAAGAGGACACACCATACAAGGAAAGGATCAGGAAGCACGCAGTGTATCCACTGGAAACACTTAGTGAATACAGCCCTCAGGTTAGTAAAGGTTTGTGTGGCTGACCTGTGAGAAACCATCCAGGGCAAGGCTTGGTATTCGGGCGACACAAGCAGAGGTCAGCCACTATGGTGGGAACTCACCACTGGATAGACAGAGAGCAGACGCTCTATTGACCCCAGCATCAGAGAGATGTCTTAGATCAGTGCATTCTGAGAGTGTAAACACTGTACCTGCTGACACACACTCACACACATACACAAAGTGTGTTTGAACAGCTCAGCCCTAAAGCAAACATCAGTGGGCTCTTAAAAGGAAACACTGGGTAAAAGAGGCATTTAGACGGGGCACTGTAAAAGTTTTTCATTGGATTTGTGAAAATGATAGACACAGGTGTCATTTTTACCTCCTCAGTAAAGAGTAGGATGGAGACTGTCTGGGGTTTTTTTTCTAAATAAACAGTAAGGAAAGAGAAGGATAGTTGGTGCTGACCTCAAAGCACTGGAGTGGGGAGACAGAGAGAGGGAGAGAGAGAGGGAGAGAGAGAGAGAGAGAGAGAGAGATTATCTGATGAGGTCATATATCCTGCTGAGTGTGACTACAACATTTAATCACACACATGCATGCAACCATATATACACACACACACCAGCCACTGCCTGGTTCATTCTGCTCACGTTCGGTGGTCTGCCAGATGAGTGTGTGTGTGTGTGTGTGTTTGTGTGATTATCTTTGCTGGGAGCCAGCTGTGTTGGCCAGGACTGCTTTAAAAATGTCCATTGCCTTACTTAGTGCAACTGCAGAATAAAAACCAGTAGCGTTCACAGCAACACTTTAAATATGAGGCTGTAGACAGAGCCATTTCAGAGGAGCAGCTGAGAATCTCTCTCTGAACGTACTGAAATGATGCCTGGATTGCAACCTACACATTATAATGAACATCTAAGTTCTAGTTCAGTAGGCACACCTGAGAGTTGAATTCAAGACATTTTTTTCCATACTTGCTTCTCTCTGACTCTATCAGTGACAAATTCTACTGACTCACTTTCCAGAGAGACGGTGATTACAGTGAATGGGTCTGAGTCTTTGCATTTCATGGGTAACTTAGATGTTTCTCTCCACACTTCCACTGATGATTTATGACTCCAGGACATGACTTCTTTACAAGTCTTGTCTGTGATAACCACAACCTTGGAGTCACCTTCAGTGAAAGGATTTTTTTCTTATGATTTAGCTCCCACCTTTGTTCATTTTATGGAATATGTTTGTGCCGATTTCCTCAAACGTTTTTGATACTACAACAGCGGATTCCTCATATGGAAGCTCATTGCTTGGGTTTTTTTCATGGTGCACTCAAAAGTATGCATGTGGGGGATATGAATCAGTGGGTCTTAACTGAGTGAGACACACAGTTAGAATTTGGCTGCCCAGTTAGAGTGCTGAATGGTAAATGTAGTCATTTGTATTAACCAGTAGAAAATGTGTAAGGACCAGAGCTCTAGGGAATGGATTTTCTTGCATGACGTATATTTGGAGATGCATAGTTGTAGGCATGAACTCCAAAATGAGATCGGGAAACAGAATTGAAGGAAGATGGAAGAATAGCTAACGTGTGTCTTAAGTTAACTGACAAGATATCTTCCAATGTCAAGTACAAACTCACAAAACATATTGGCTCTACACCATAGCAAAATAACTTCCCTCCGTTTGTCAGATAGCCTCTCTAACGTCATTTATAAGCTGACCCCGTGCACAAGTGAGAATACATTGGGGACTGGTTACAACCGGGCAGCGGGAGAACGCTGATCCTGATGGCTTGCTGGCAGATGACGCAAGGACATAATATCGCATTGATTCACCCCTAAATGCTGTGCAGGCTTGCGTAGGTCTCTTCTGTGTCTGAGACACCCCTTGAATATGAGGAGAGGAGAAGCGCATAGTTAGAGGTCCCGGAGGTCAGGCCATTATTGGACGTGACGCTGTGCGATGTCGACAGTGCTAATTGTAAACATCTGGAAGGGCTCGTCATCCCTCACCGGCACCACGAGCGAGACGGAGGCGTCCATCAAAACATGTCTGGGCAAATCAGACTCAACCGAAAAGCGCCCTGTCACTTTGTAAATAATACATAATCACCATTTGCGACATTTAAATCTCGACTGAAAACTCACAGTCAATGAGTCCCACCTGAGTATTTATATCATCAAATAGCTTTTGACCCTGGCATCCAATGAAATGGGAGTTTTAGGAATACAAGCAGGCCTAGTCCTTAGGTCATTGTTTAATTTCATGTAAAGCTTTGAGATTCACATCAGATTGTAGGAACCTAGCTGGACTAATTTCAGCACTAATTTCCAGGTGTAATCCAGGTGTCGCAGTGCAGGCGGCCTTCGCTGTGTGAGTTACGTGAAGCGCTCATTCAGTTTCCTGTTTTGTTTGACTTTGGTGATTTTTTTCTCATTAAGTTCGGGCTGCAGCGGATTTTAAGATTTTTATTCAGTTTTCTTTGTTCAGTTTTTGCCTTTGAAGGTTTTTGTTTGTTTTTGATCTTTTGGTTACTTGTTTTGCCCTTTTTTTCGCATTACATGTCAAACTGTAGTTAACCATATACAAACTGTAGTTAACCATATCTGTTCTCTGTGCTCTCTGGGGCTCTCGTGCTCATTGTGACCTGCTCATTGTGAATCCTCAACATAGCCTTCAAAATGCTGATCAAACCTGCTCCGATTTTAGAATGAACTGATTGTATGAAAATGCTTTGTTTAAATACTCCCTTGAGCTAATCAAGTTTTAAAGAAGTTACTTAAAAAAAAAAAACACCAGCCATGGTGAAGAACAGGTCAGGTAATTAACTCTTATTAATTAACTCTGCTTTCCTCCCAGGAGAGTGACAATCTGTGGTGGGATGCTTTTGCTACAGAGTTCTTTGAGGAGGATGCTACTCTCACCCTTTCCTTCTGCCTGGAGGACGGACCAAAAAGATACAGTAAGGCTTCAGCAACTCAACAATCAGAAAAATATCACCTTTATTTTCACTGATGACTTCTTTCCATGTTTCCCATTGATATTGTTTGCAAATATTTATGCTCAAGTCTAACATTGTTTGGTAACTTAAATTTTCAACGAAAAATAAGTGCGAAGTAGTTTGTTTTGAAGTTCTGCGGTGTTTTTTTTTTTTCTGCAGTCCTCACAGGAAAGCATAGAGGCATAGCATTAACTCAAAAGCCCAATTCCTACAGCAAGCCTACTCTGTTTTCTTTTTTTTTTTCTTTTTTTCTTTTTTTTTTTTCTTTTTTTTTTAGAGGATCATCTGCTCTCTCTCTCTCTCTCTCTCTCTCTCTCTGACTGTCTATCCTCATTGAGTTCTCCTGCCTTTGCTAAGTCATGCAGAACAGGCCGCCTGTTGCAAAGCGTGACTCAAACACTAGCTCCCCATTCCGGCTCCATCTCTGCCGTTCCTCTCTTTATTCTTGAAGTATTCACAAAAACATACCTTTGTAATCCAACAAAATAACTCACTTTG
>NC_044495.1:33097210-33107210 GCF_902362185.1 Chanos chanos | reverse complement strand
TGTGTGTCTAGAACTGCTGGTAAATTTCAGCCTTCTCTCTCTCTTTCTCTCTCTCTCTCTCTCTCTCTCTCTCTCTCTCTCTTTTTCTAACTTCTCCAGCTTCTTCATCCACTTGTTCCTTTCTTTATTTTGCTCTACCTGTTGTCCTCTTTTCCTTGGTCTTTCCATCTCTCTCTCTCTCTCTCTCTCTCTCTCTCACAGTCTCTGTTCTTTTATTTTAATCCCTGATCAGATGGGACTAAGATGCTCTCCATCTCACTAGCTTCCGGCACTTTCTATCTCCTGGCTTAGGTGAGGCTCCTTCCCTCTGGGCAGAGCTTCAGGTACGACAAGTAGGAGAGAGAGAGGAAAAGCAAGAAGGGAGGGGGTTATTTAAACAATCCCAGTGGGAACCTTTATCCCCAATGCCATAATTCACTCAGGAGGGAAAATAGATACGCGCCAGAGCTCAGTTTGAATTGATCCACCACACAAAGGGAAGAATTAAGCTCCAACACGACACTTCACACATCCTCTTATCAGACCAGAAGATAAAGTCAATATCAATAAACATCTTTCTCCTCCAACCGGAGACATGACCACAACACATGACATTGTAGAGTGGTTTGTAAGGAGGGTGACTATGTGGATGGTTAGTGATCTCTGAAGTTAAATGAGCAGCTGAGATGTAAGTCAGTTGTCCAGTGACAAAATGATTCATGGAAAAAAAATAGGGTCTAAAGACTGCTGTGTTTGATTTGACCGTGGTCTAATAAGAGGGGAAATGACTTTTCAAGAATCTGTTCTTTACATACACTTTTTTCTTCATGCGTCTGAATCTCTAAAGGGGACCACAGTTCATAATTGCGGGCCGATTTGTGTGTTGTGCCTCATGTTGACTTAAAGATGAGTTTTTAAAGGCGAGAGGACAGATTCAGATCAAGGTTTGATTAAACCCCTGACCTCTCTCCTGACGTGACCTTTGTGACTGTCAGAGTATTAAAGATGTTAGTTTAATCTCTATTACAATTTCTTAAAAAGCGTGCTAGTGTACCTCTGCTTTTATGAAAGCTCCAGTAAATAGTTTTAGTATATGGGACATGAGGTAGTCAGTGTGGATGATGATTATGGTGGAATCTACCCACTCCAGGTTGGACACAAGTGAGCATTTGTCCCAAGGATGTGCTCCATAGGTAGGAAAGAGCGCGGTCTGGGCCAGTCTCTGCGGATAATGCGTGGAAGTTGAGAGGGAAGTGAAGACCAGGAGGGAGGCACCTCTTGTCCACACACACACACACACACACACAAACACACAGTATTCTCTACAGGTACAGGCATTCGTTCATAAGGACACAGGTGCACAAACATGCTGGTGATTTACACATCACCCACTCATAAACTGTTCAAATGCTCACTCTCACACTCACACACACATTATGTAAAAACACTCCAACAGACTAATAACGCTGCATCCACGGCCAGTGGCATACCTGCTCACACACGAAATATGACAGAAGGAAAATACATCATAAACATGAATACATCCTCTTACTTGCTACACACACACGCACACACACACAAACACACAGACACTCAGGTTCAGTGGTGTGAGGCCAGGCGTGTTGTGAGTGTGGTTGTGGGTGAGTGCTCTGCTCTGCTTTGTCTCACTCTGGTTGGGGATGTCTTTAGGGATTACCGCCAGAGCCCGGACTACTCTGAGCCCCTCTCTCTCTCTCTCTCTCTCTCTCTCTCTCTCTCTCTCTCTTTCTCTCTCTCTCCATTTTTATGTCTCAGTCATTTTCACTCTCTGTCTCGCTCTGCTACATTGCCCCTCCCCCTTTCCCTGAATCACCACAAAACTAAACAAAAACAAACATTCACAAAAACTCTATGTGTTTATCAGTACAGTTTTGCATAATGTCATTCACTTTATATTTCCCCAGGGACAGAGGTAAAGCTTAGTGAGTTTGTTAATGGGAATGCATTACTCTCCCTCTCTTACTCTGTTCATCTCCACCCATAGAGGTATATCACAAATAGAAACAGTTCATCAGGTCAAATGGAGATTCTAATATTGTTTTTCATGGTGCACATACTGTATGAACATTGGCAGAAGATGGTGTTTGATATGAAGTTCAGCAGGAAATGCCACATAGCAAACCATGAAATGGGATTAAAGAGCATGCGTTACCAAAACATATTCTAATTTTTCATCACCACAATACTCCCCTCCACTGTTTTTGTTTATTGTTGTTGTTGTTGTTGTTGTTGTAGCTAGAGCCACATTTACTGTACAAGTATGAAATGTGGTGGAATGCAGATCGTCTAATGGTTATTTGCTTCTTCAGTAAAGGAAATGTCACCTTTTCCTGGTTTCTCTCCTATCAATTATTTTTTACTTTTCTGAATATTTTGTTTTCTCAGATCACTGTGCTTTGACAAAAGTTTGTGGAAGAGATAGAGTTGGGGAGAGATGAATTGAGAGTTGGAAAGGAAAAGAGAGAGGGAGAGGGAGAGAGAGAGAGATTGAATTAAAGTTTTATGACCGATGAATATTTCATATTCAAGGCAGTGAATTCCACATTCTAGCAGTGTGTGTGTGTGCGTGTGTGTGTGTGTGTGTGTGTGTGCGTGTGCGTGTATGTATGTTTGTGCGTTTATATATGCGTGTGTGTGCGTGTGTCTGTGAGTGTGTGTGTATGCGTGTGTGGGTGTATGTATGTTTGTGCGTTTATGTATGCGTGTGTGTGCGTGTGTCTGTGAGTGTGTGTGTGTGTGTGTGTGTGTGTGTGTGCATGCATGACCATGTATTTACTTATGCTTCTTTAACTCATGACTGTCACATTCTTAAAGATAAACCTTTCTCCCTTGCTAAAGGAAGCAGTTAATCTGAGTCAGTCAGCATTTTCGGTTTGGACATGGAGAATTTGACAGCCAAATCAAAAGGAAGCAGTTAATCCAAGTCAGTCAGCCTTTTCAGTTTGGACATGGAGAATTTGACAGCCAAATCAAAAGCATCATTGTTTTGAATGCACTGAGTGTCAGGGTAGATTTGCAGGACAGAGGTCATTGCGGTACCATCCATGCTCCTGTTTTCTGCATGTGAGGGATTTTCACAAATGTTTGTGATTATGTCATGTGACTATCAGAGAGAGGTAAAGAAAGGCACCTGTTTCCACAGGCTTCCAGGTTTTTCAGTCAAAATACACTCTTTGCAGTCAATATGAGTGAATATAAACTGCTATACCTTCAACTGATGCTTTTAATTCCAGAGATTTGCCTTGCCGTTGCAACCTGCAGAGTGAAGGTTTCACATCTCCTGAATTCTCACATCTCTATTTGAACTGATATATAATCATCATGTATTCATAATTCAGTGTGTTTTGCCTCACAACACACTCCCAGCAGCAAAGTGAGAAACATTTCAACAGGGGAGAATCATGAAGCTCATGTTTCTTTTCTGTCTGAAATCTGAAAGTGTGGGTTGTTTCAGAATGGAGTGATAGTCCCTCGAGAGATAATTACTGATGGAGAAGGACAGGGCGTGAGCTTTTCTTTTCTCTTCTTTCTTTTTTTTCCCCTCCTTTCCTTTTTTCCTATTCCTTTTTTATCTCTTGAACTCTGACTGGAAGCGACTGGAGTATAAGGAAAATCCCATGGACTTTTGTGAATATCAAATATAAGATGATAAATATATTGGATTCCGCTGTGGTTTGTAGGTCTGTAAAGACAAGAAGTTCAGCGACTCCTGACTCCTGATAAAATGCACACTCACCTTTGGGAAGATTCATACGAGCTTGTAAGGAAAGACATAATGTATTAATTATGTAATTTAAAATGGGTTATTAATTATTTGGTTATTACAGATGAAAAATTGTTCAGGCAGTGCTAGGGTGGACATTTATCTGACTTCATGACAGATATTATTACTTTTCCTGCTCAACAGAAAGACTTTATGACTAGCTTCAAATTGCAAAATGTTAATATTTTTTTCTTTAACCTTTTGTTAAAATGGGAGTGTGGTACGTATTTATGTAGCTGTGGTGTGTAAGGTATGAGGGAGACTGCCATGACCAGTGGGTGGTTTGTGGGAATATCGCTAAAGGGACAAGAGGAAAGGGAGGAAAGTATTGCTACTGTTACTGAAGAGAATTCAGCCTCTGCTCTCCTCTCTTCACAATGCGCTTTTTTCCCAGCGTGCATTGCACTGCAGAACACTGCATCAGCTGCATAATCACCCCAAAGTATCTCCTGCTTATTCTTACCCACACTCCTCTCTCCTCTGTCTAGCTTCCGTGTGTGAGTGTGTGGCTTGTATAGTTTTTCTTTCTTTATGTTTTTTGGGTTTTTTTTGTTTTGGGGGGGGGGGGGGGGAGGCAGTGAAAGGTTCTTTGTCTTTAGGATGTTGTAGTAGGAAGTCGTAGTTAAGCTAGTCTTTGGTTATATCAGCTGAGCTGTAGTATTGGAGTCTTTTTCACTGAAGATTTCACCGTTGTTTGTTTTCCAATTTTATTTGCACATCAAGTCGCGAGTGTTGTCTTTGTGAGTGTAAAATTGGCTAAATTTCCACCGAGTTCAATTCAGAGTCATTCTGTATACAGTAACTCCCACAGTGGTACTCCTACTTTTGGGAAGGCGTCTTCATTTTCCCGTGTTTTCATAATTGCGCTGACTCTGGTGAGTGTTTATAGATATTAGCGCTGAAAACTGTTCATACTAATCCACACTCGCCAGTGCAGACTGTAATCAACGCTAACAGAGTTCATTTAACGCTGGAGAAATTACTGTGTGATCTCTCCCCTCCTTCACTTCCTCTCCGACTTATTTACTTACTCATTAACTCTCATTCTCCTACTCCTTTCCCCCCTCTTTCTTCCCTTATTTCGCCTTTCTTCCTCTCTCTGCTCATTTCCTATCCCCTCTACCTTCCTTTTTCCTTCCCTCTATTGCCTCTCTCTCTCTCTCTCTCTCTCTCTCGCTGTGATCCGTCTGCTCCTGTCGCTCCCTCTTCAGGCTGCATTCTCTTCTGCTCTTTTTTGGCTGGGAGTGCTGGCATCCTTCCTGGAGCCTGCGCGGCATGAATTAATGCGAGTAATTAACACAACGTTAATTATTTGTAAATTGTGTGTTTGGGTACACATTACTTGAGAGGCATATGTTGCTCGGCGTGTTAGCCGAAACAAGTGACTGCTTAATCCAATCTCTCGAGTGTTGGTTTCTGTCGATGGGCCAATCAGTCTGGAAACCCCCCAGAAACCGCTAAAGAGAAACAGAGAAACACGCTGTTGTTATTCTTTACCAAATGAAGCGGCCTCAGAAGTGTTTGCATTTTTGCTTTGTCTTTTTTATGGGAATTCTGCCGAGACTAACTTTCCCTAAACAAATCGATGTGATCTGAAGCACTAAGCTGTAGATGAAGTCCAGACGAATGCAGGGTTTTTTTTTTTGGTGGGGTTATAACAACGGAAGAGTTGCTTTAGATTCCCGGTTAGGCCGGGCCGAGACATTAAAATGGATGAAGCATAGGCCACATTGTTTACAGTATTAATGTATTTCATTATTTCATAGAGAGCTCAAAGATGGGCAGTGCTGGTCTGATACCCATGACTGACACAGTCATCTTAGCATTTGTCTTTCTGTGGGCATGCTGGACGTGTGTGTGTGTGTGTGTGTGTGTGTGTGTGTGTGTGTGGGGTGCGGCGGAGGGGGGGTGGGGGTGATTTTATGCTCCATGGTTAGGCAAAGGCTTGCTGCCATGCCACAGTGCTGTGGAAGTTTGTGAAGCAGTGAGGTGTGCCTCTTAAAACAACATCTCCTTTCAGGTGGACACCCCTCACGGTCTCTCTGCCTCTTCTTGTGATTTCCATTTTTACACTCTCTCTCTCTCTCTCTCTCTCTCTCTCTCTCCCTCTCCCTCTCTCTCTCTCTCTCACCCTCTCTCTCTTTCTGTCTTTCTCTCTGTGTCTCTGTCAATCCCTCATTCATGATTGTTTTGTATTTATTGTCGCCCCCCCCCCCCCCTCTCATTAGCAGTCAGCTCCAGTCCTGCGCTTACTTTGTGTCTTAACCGCTAGGGAGACCTTCATTTATGCTCTCAGGCTGGGCCTGCCTCTCCTCATCTTCTCCCTCTCCTCCTCCGCCTCCTCCTCCTGCTTCTCCTCCTCCTGTTTTTCTCTCCCTCTCGCCTCACCAAGTATTTATGTGTTGATTTAGTCATGCCAGACTTTAGCCAATTTAAGAGACATGCCATTTGCGGGCGTTGGATTCTCTTGGTTGGCTGTGCAGGGTTTTTTTTTTTTTTTTTCTAGGCAGCTTCATGGCTTGTCTTTAGGGAGACTCTCCAAATGAAGTTTTATTTCTCTGCTTCAGCTCCCCAGGCAGTGCTAAAAAAAAAAGAAAAGAAAAGAAAAAAAAAAGCGTAATTTCTCTTGGTGGAGAGTTGACTGGAAGATGGATTATTTCTGCTTGAAATCAGACGTAAAGCTGGATCAGGAGTGCAGTCCATTCACAGTCAATGTACAGATGATGAGTTGACACGGTAACCAACTGGTGAGAATAACATTTGGTTCAACTCTGCGAACTCAGATCCGATTTTCTAGCCCTAAATACGTCCCACTTTCCCCCGAAACGTATAGTTTGTTTATCCACTGAGTCTTTGATAGAGCAGAGGTTTTATGGCGTATAGTACAGTACACAGTGGTTTACACTCAAAAACGCAATTTCCCGCCATTAGGCATTACTACTTGTAATAAAGCATGTACAGTGGCATCATAATGTTTTATTACACGTTCATAAAATGCTGTGTAGCTCAGAGAGGGGATTTTTAAACAGATTGAAATGTTGTCGAAAAGGCTCAAGCGCTCTGTGTGCTTATTTTAAAAGCCTTATCTAAAGAGGTTACGACAGAATGGCTAAGCTTTGGACGTGGCTTGAACAGTTTGACCAAAAAAGAAAATGTCCCATCAGCAGAAATTGATTAGGCTAGGCTTAATTTAACGACATAACCATACATTGCTTTGGCCGACAGTGAAGTCTGATCTGTTGTTGTCTTGCAGTGCTGTCAAACAGAGAGGAACAGACTAAGAAAGCAAGAAGAACCCGGGGCCAAAAAGCCAGACAGTGTTCCTCTCTCTCTCTCTCTCTCTCTCTCTCTCTCTCTCTCTCTATCGCTCTGTCTCTCTCTTTCCCTTGTCCTGTTTTGTGTAGTTCCCCATTTCATGATGATTTTCAGCTGTGGGGTGGTGCTGGACCCAGTTCTCTGTTTTAACCAAGATCTTATTTGGTCACTTCTTCATGTTTGACAGTCTAATCTTCATCTGGTTAAAGTCTCATCGCGAGGAAGACTCATTTGAGAAGGTGTGAAGGGAAGGGAGGGAAGGGCACACCTGTATAACAACAAAACGAGAGAAAGTCAGTGCTTTATATTTAGGTATCATGCAGAAATGCAGGAGGAATACTATTTTTCTTTTCTCTCAGTAACTGTTTCGCTCAGTTCTTTTCTTACATACACCAGCACAACCCTGGCAGGCCTGAATACTTTTTTTTTTTCTGGTGGAATCACATGCATCAAATTATACTGTTGTACTGAAATATAACCTGAAACGAGGAATGATTGAAATGAATGGAATCATTTGTGTTCATTTGCATTCATAAGCATGTGAAATATAACAGAAATAATGTGTATTCTCCATGATAATATTTAATGCCATCCACAATCTGGGCCAGTGTGACCAGGCATAAGCCATCTTGACGGAGGGGTTTTTAACTGTGGGTAACGAGTGAATTTCATTTTGGATTTTAAGCTGAATGGAACGTGAGGGTTAACACTTTCCACTGTTGTCAGAATGCAGCAGGTTCGAATGAAATATCAGCTACTCACATCTCCCCAGAATTATGCTATTGTAACACAGTCACACCTGCTTCTGCATATTCATGGCTCAATCAGTGCATTGGTAAACACTTTGTGACTGGAGACTGTCAAATGAAGCCATATCTTTGATATACTTCTATATCAATGCTGCTCCAAATATGATCTACCCTTTTTTTTCGGTTTCTCTTTCACTTTGGTTTAATCGGTGCACAGTATCATACGCGTAATGTGCATAATGTTGTGAAGATGAGGTGTCGATTTGGTTTGCATTGATGAACATTGTAATTACAATTCCGACCTTAATTCTTCTTCTTCTTTTTTTTTTTTTTCCTTCAGCTATTGGTCGGACTCTCATTCCTCGTTACTTCAGCACGGTCTTTGAGGGCGGGGTGTCTGACCTGTACTACATTCTCAAACACTCAAAAGAGTCCTTCCACAACTCCTGCATCACGCTGGACTGCGACCAGTGTACCATGGTCACTCAACATGGCAAGCCCATGTTCACCAAGGTAACATCTACGCTCTGTCTGTGTGTCCATGTCTGTGTGAGAGTGTGCCTTAGTTTAAACATTAATGATTTAACAAATTTAACACAAAACTGCAGTCAGCATTGTAGATTGTTTCAGTTGAGGGAAAAGAGTGAGAACCACTGAGGAGGTCTTGGCAGGCCTTACAGCTGATTCTAGCTGGTTTGGTGGACTTTAGCGAGGCTAACATGGGCTTCGCTCCAACCAAGAAGGATTCTGATTGGAGATTTCGCACAGTTTAAGCAGTAGGCACTTTTAAGGATCTGGTCCTTTTTGAATGACCTGACATTTTCACATCTGACCAGATTTATGCTCTGTTAGATGTTTGTTTTTTTGTTTCTTTTTGTCATTTGAACAGGTGAAAGAATGAATGAGTGAATGTATGAATGAATGAAAATTGACAGGAGAAACAGGGGATGAGATGAAAGAAGGAAAACAGGAATAAGTGAAGATGCAAATCACCCCAATTTGTAAGACGGTGCACTTTCACTCCTGTGCTGTCAATCCTGCTTTTGTTGTGGGTTTTTCTTGTTTTGTTTTGGGGGTTTTTTTCTTACCATATCACTCTCTCTTTCTGTCTCCCTGCTCTTTGCCCTGTGCTCTTTCTCTCTCTCTCTGTCCACCCTCCATCCCTAATGGAAAAGCCCCTTCTCTCTGCTGAGACTAATCAGGATGTGTAGAGCTGAGCAGCAGGACTGAACTGCCCTCACAGCTCCACCGCCCACTATACTCTGTGTGTGTGTGTGTGTGTGTGTGTGTGTGTGTGTGTGTGTGTGTGTGTTTTATTTTGTCTATATATGTGTGTATGTGTCTATTTACTGATTTTCTGTGCTTGTTTACCAACAGTGTCTCTTAATCACTCTTATTGTTCTGTTAAAGTACCATGTGATTATTTCCATTTATTTCTCCACCAGTGTTTTCCATTATGAAAGAAAAATAAAACATGTCTTATTCTCACATACTGTCTGTAACACATTACAGACAACAAACAAACAAAGATAAAAATTGTTTACTGTCATATAGAGATTATATTCTTTCTTCCATGGGTATATTTGTATGTCGCCTCTCTGTTAGCCTCACATGGATTCATTATCCTTGTGGATGAAAGGAGTGCGTATGCTTTCCTTACCTCCAAAGGATGAGCACAGCACCTGTATAGTGAATCCCTCAGCACAGGTGTGGAAAATTTATTACATTCATCTAAAATCAATGCACACTGTAGAGGCTCATGGTATCAGCAGTAGTTGTTCTCTCTCTCTCTCTCTCTCTCTCTCTGTGTCCCCCCCTTTCTCTCACTCACTCACTCTCTCTCTGACTCTCTCTCTCGCTCATTTGAACTTTTCCTCAGTATCGTGCTGGTATCTAATTGATAATGCCACGTTATATTCAGCTGTATGTTATAACGGAGAAACCCTCCAGTGAACATAGCAACTTATAGTCACCTGCATTCACCGCCATTATTTAACTGTTCACGAGAGAAACTCCAGTCTATTGTTGCATTTTTGTAGTTCTCAGTCTTTTTCATCAGTGGATCCGCATTTGAAGGAGTCTGTAGGAAAGCTATTTTTGACCCTGGTAGTGCATAGTCTTATTAACAAGACTATAGCAGACAGCAGCCCTCAGC